>NW_027481257.1:182529-324325 GCF_051309035.1 Mrakia frigida
TCGAGGTTCGTTCGTTCGTTGCGAACGGGACGAGAGGCAGGAGATGAGAGCGCACGAATTGAAAGCAGCGAGAGAAGAGAAACCTATAGATCAAGTGATGATCTCGAGGGAGTGGGAGAACTTGGCGACCTGAGGAACGAACGAAGGGAGCGGGGGGGGGAGAGTCAGACGCGTTGAAGGGCAAACAACGAGAGGAGGAGATGAATCCGAACGAACCTTTGCGTGACACATGACCTGCAACGGAAGAGCGAAAGAAGAGAGGTCGATTCAGTTAAGATGCAGAGAAAAGAAGGAGAGAGGAGAAGAAGGAACGAGGCTGACCTTCTTCGCATCGAAGTTCATGACCTGCAAAGCCTCGAGGTTGGTAGCTCGGGAGAGAGCGACGTAGGCTGTTTCCAAGGCGAAGCAAAGAACGTCAGATTCAGAACGAAGAGAAGAAAGAAGAGGGAGCGGGAAAGGACGAACCTTGTCCCTTCTCGAAGATCCTTCGAAGGTCGACCTTGACTCGTTCGAGAGCTGGAGGAAGAGAGGGAGGGAAACGAGACGGGATCAGCTCGGAGAAGAGAGAACAAAAAAGGAAAGGAGAGAGGCGTACTCTGTCCTTGCGACTTGTGGATACTGTAGTTCGAGAGAAGGGGGGGGGGGTGAAGGTCAGCGAGAAAGGAGGGAGGGAGGGAGGTGAGGAGAGGGAGAGACGAACCTCATCGCCCAGGAGACTGCGTGGACGGAAAGCGAACAGGGTTAGCATTGAGAGAACAGAATGGAGAAGACTAGAAGAGTTGGCTTACGAATCAAGGGGATCTGTAAGAGCAGGCAAGAAGGAAGGTCAGTCTCGTTCCAAACTTCGACGCGTCGAACCAAACCAAACCCCAACTCACCTGCGTCCTCGAAGCCTTCACGTTCCCATTCTGCTCCTCCACCTTGAACTCCTCACTCGTAATCAACCTCGTCATCACCCCTCCTCCAGGCAGACTAAACGTCACCGCCGGGAACTCCACTGCTCTCGCCCCTCCATCCTGCATCCTCTTCTGCTTCTTCTCCTCCCTCGTCAACTCTTCCCCAACGATAATCATCCCTCCCCCTCCACCTGCCACCTCCTGATCGAAATCTTTCGCGATCAACGGCCAGTCATCGGAGCTGTAGAACCCTCGAACTCGACCGATCGATCCGTTGACGAGGTCGTCGTCGAGGTTCTTGACGAGCATGACTTGACAGTCGACCTTGAGCTGGAGGTCCTTGACGGCGAGCATGTTGGAGAGCTCTTTTTGGAGTTGGACGGGGTCGGTGAGGGAGCCGTCGTCGGAGGATTGGTAGAGTTTGGATTCGGTCTTGAGCATTTTGAGACGAGCAGCGTTGGAGTTGTCGACGTCTTCTCGACGAGGGTAGCTGGAGGAGGGAAGGTGGTGAAGGTGGACGGAGGTGGAGCGAGTGGATGAGGGGTAGGAGGTGAAGAGGGAGTGAGAGATATGAGAGAGAGAGAGGAGAAAACGAGGTCAGCTCAGAAGGGACGTGAACTCGAGACGAGACGAAGGAGACGAACAGTTCCGTAGGCTCGATCCCATCCTCGTAGAACACCGTTCTCGAGAGCGAGTTGAACCTCTGGATCGAAGCAGGCGATAGACTTCCGAATCGCATCTCGTTGAGCATGTCGACGAACGCTGAGGGAGAAAAGCAAAGACGGACGCAGGTCAGTTCGACGCGTCTCAGACCCGACGAGATTGTCAGTGCTCACTCTGATCCTTCTGTCGGAAGACCTGCAATCGTGGAAAGAGAGAATGAAGAGTCAGCTCTGAGCGAAGGGTGAAGAGAGACGAAAAAGAAGAAGGAAGGAATCGAACTGACCTGGGTGAGGTTGACGGTCCTGTGAATCGACTCCTTCCACATCCTAGCTTCGAACGCGAACTTGGGCTCTCCTTTGGCGACGGGAGGAAGCTGGTGGGGATTCGAAAGAGGGCAAACGGAAAGAGGGAGGTCAGGTCTGAGACGTCGAAGTCGAAGTCGAAGTCGAGGCGTGGACGAGAAGAGAGGAGGTGACGAGGGACGAACTTGGAAGAAGTCGCCGGTCACGATGAGCTGAGAGGATCAGATAAAGAAGGCACGAGTCAGTTCAGCAGGGAGAAGAAGAAGGGAGAAAGGCAAAGACAGAACGAACCTGAATCCCACCGAAAGGAGCTTGATCTCGTCGCAGACTGAGGGGACGGAAAAGAAGTCGAATCAGTCCTCGAGCAACGCGACGAACGAACGCAGCACGACTCACATCGTAGCAATCTTAGCCAGCTTGTCGAACAGATCTCCATCCACCATCGACACTGCGAGGAAACGAACGGACCAAGCAGAGAAGAAGAAGAAGTCAGCTCTCGACGCGTCGAGCTCGAACGTCGGAAAAGGGAATGGAACTCACCCTCATCGATGATCAACACCTTCGTCCTAGTCCACCTCGACATAGCCTTCTGATTCTTCTTCACCTTCGCAGCTCTACCCATAACCCCAAACCCAAACACACCAACACCAAGAGTCAGCTCTCGTCTCTCTCTCCTTTGCTCTCCCAACCCCAACCCCAAGCCCTCCTCCCTCCCACCCTCATCTCTCCCCCTCGCCCGACTCACAGTTGATCAGCAGGCTCAATCCCGAGTCCAATCCCAGCGAACGAATGCAAGGTCGTTCCTCCAACGTTGCAAGCAGCGATTCCCGTCGAAGCCGTGACGGCGACGGCGTCGGGTCGGGTTCGGTACTTCTCTCGAAGACCTTTGATGATTTCTCGGAGGAGGACGGATTTTCCGGTACCTGAGAAAAACGAAGAGGAAGGAGAGGTGGGTGAGTTAGTGGGGCGAGAGAGGAGTGGGAGGGAGGGAGGCGACAGGAGTGTGTATGCGAGCTCGACGTTGAGCTTCCTTCCTCCTCCTCTCTGGTTCCTCGCCCTCCAACCCTCCAGCTCCCCACAGCTCCAACCTCAACCCAACCCGACCTGAAGCCACAAAAGACGAAAACGAAACTCGAAAGACTCACCAGCACTCCCCGTGAAGAAGACGTTCTTCCCCTCCTTCACGACCATGTCCCTCACCTTGGTCTGCTCCTCCGACAGATCAATCTTTCCAGACTTCTTCTTGGACTTCTTGGTTTCGACCACCACCGTTGAAGGTCCCACGTCGATGGAGCGTTTCCTTTTAAAACGAACGAAAACGAAACGAAGGAAGGAAAAGGGAAAGGAAATGGTGAGCTTCGATCTTCCCCTTCTTCCCCTCCCCTGCTCCTCCCTCTCTGTTCCTCTCCCTCTATCCTTCTCTCGTCGAAGTATACAGGTTCAGCATGTACGAACGGACTCACTTGGCAGGCAACTGACTCTCCCACGGATCCGACAACGACCTCTTTGCTGCCAGAGCACTCGTCCCTCCTCCTCCTCCACTCCCACTCCCACTCCCACTCGCTCCGTTCACAGCACCACTGCTCGAACCAGACTGCTCGTCATCCCCCAACACGGCTCTCCTCCTTCTCGACCGAGGGGACAGGTCGGGCGTGGCGATTCGGGTGGATCTCGAGGAGGACGAAGGAGGAGGAGGAGGAGGGACGTAGGAAGCTGCTGCTTGAGCTGCTACTTCGAGGATGCTAAGTTTCTGGCTGGTTGAGGTTCGTTGGAAAGGTTTGGAGGAGGAGGAGGAGGAGGAGGTGCTGTAATGAAGAAGAGGAGACGAAAGGAAGGAGAACGAAGAGAGTGAAATGAGCAAGAAGAGAAGAGAGAGAAAGAAAAGGTGGAGCTCACGCTTTCGGGGAAGGAGGCCACGACATTGCGTTCGTTCCTTCTTCGTCGTCCGAGTCTACGAGATCTATGATATCCTTGTTCTTGAGCTTGTTCTTTGGAGGAGCTGGAGGAGGATCGGAAGCTGGTGAAGGAGAGGGAGGAGCAGCGTCGTCGTCGTCCCCCCAGGAGCGAGAGAAGGACGCGACTTTGCTGACCTTCATGAATGGAGGAGGCGAAGAGGAGGAGAGAGTCAGCTTGGGTATAGAGGGGAGAGGTGGGTGGAAGAGGGTGGACTTGCAGCTTTCCTTGGTTGGGACATGGTGGGAGAGGAGGAGGAGGTGAGGGTTAGAGGTGGCGAAGGAGGGAGGGGAGCGAGTCGAAGGAAAGTCAAGAGGGGGGTCGTCAAGAGCGGGACGCGTTGATTGGGTGGGCCCTCCTTTCGGGAAGAAAACCTTTCACTTTCTTGTCTCTCGACCTCCTCGCTCTCTCTTCTATGTGCTTCTCCGACTTTTCAGCAAAAAAAATCACTCTTGAAACGACCCTCCCTGGCAACGGCAGCAGTCTCTCCCTCTCCGCCCAAAGTGAAATCCTGAGGTCCTCTCCATCCCTCTCTCCAAACCACCAGCCATGTCTGAATCCACCTCTACTCCCGTCGAAGCCGTCGTCGCCGCCGTCGCTGCTCCTATGGAAGTCGATTCTACCACCACCACCGCTCCTACTACTTCGGAAACTATCGTCGTTCCTGAAGCTGCTTCCTCCTCCTCCACCGTCGCTCCTCCTCCTTCCACCTCCCCCGCCGCTGTGATCCTCCCTGAAGAGGAGGAGATCGCTGCCAAGACTCTCGCTCAGGGTTAGTTCTTCTTCTTCTTCAACAACTCGTAATGATTATATCTGTTCCTGGGATGGAGCCGGTAGAGCTCTCTCCCTTCCTCCGCGAGCTCCAAAAACTGACCTCTCCTCCTTTCCCTCCTTCCCTCCCTTCCTCCTCCTTTGCAGTCGAGTTCTACTTCAACGACGCCAACCTCCCTTACGACAAGTTCCTCTGGACCGCCACCCAGAAGGATCCCCAAGGATGGGTCCCCATCGCTCTCGTCTCCTCGTTCAAGAGGATGAAGGACTACCTGCCCAAGGGAATCCCTTGGATCGCTACCGTCCTTCGAAGGTCCGAGAGCTTGCTCGCCGTAGACGACGCGGGACTCAAGGTTCGAAGGATCCCGGAGCTTAGACCTCCTGTGGATGCGTTCGGAAGGTCGATCTACGCTGTAAGTTTCAGCAACACGACGTTCTGGAGGGAGCTCAAGAAAGGAAGGAAAGGGAGAGAGAGCTGACTCGAACTTCTTTTGCTTTGTTTTTCGCCTCCGCCTTCTACAGAAGGGATTCGGAGAGGATTCCCCTACTCTCCAAACCGAGCTCGAGCAGTACTTTACTACCTTTGGAAAGATCAACGTCGTCAGGAAGCGAGTCGACGACAAGAAGGCTTTCAAGGTTCGTTCCTCTCTCTCTCTCTCTCTTCCCTCCCTTCCTTCCCTCGAAGGCTGACCTCTCGTTTGTGTATGTGTATCAGAACTCCGTCTTCTGCGAGTTCGCCTCCATCGAGGACGCCGAGAAGTTCCTCGCTCTCGACCCCAAGCCTCAGTACAACGGAAACGAGCTCGTCACCATGTCCAAGTGAGTCCCTTTCTCGTCGTTCTCGTTTCCTCTCCCTCCTTCCTCGAGCTCTTTCTCTCTCGCACACAACGCACCACTCACCTCCCCTCCTTCTCCTCTTTCTCTTTTCTCTCGTCTTTCCAGGGACGCCTACGTCCAAATGAAGATGAAGGAGAAAGGCCTCGACGCCGAATCCCTCCAACGAGGGGACGGACCCAAACTCCCCAAAGGAACGTCCGCTCCCAACACCCACAAGTTCAACGCCTTCAAGGAGCTCGCCTTCATCGCCAAGAACGGGAAACCTTCGGAACGAGTCTCGGGCGGAGCTGGAGGGAAGGACAAGAGGAAGAGGGAGGAGGAGGTCGAGGAGGAGAGGAAGAGGAAGAAGATCCAGGAGATTGTGGTCGAGTACTTGGGAACGAAGCATCATGTGACGGAGGAAGGGACGATCGCGGAGCCGGGACTGTTGGTGCCTCCTACGGGACATGTGTTGAGGTTCGAGGGGTCCGGGCCCGAGGGGGATTGGAGGGTTTTGAAGGTGAGTCGCGTCGTTTTTCGCTTCGTTCTTTTGTTCTCGCCTTTGTTCAAGAAGGAGTCGAGCTACTCGCCGCCTCTACTCGTTCATATCTCGAACTCACTGTACTGACCTTTCGTCCCTCTTCCTTTCCTTTCTTTCTTTTCTTTCTTCGCCATCTCCCTCCTCCCTCTCTCCTCCCCTCCCCTTCCTTCTCACCTCCCTCCCAGGTCGACCTCACCGAAGCCGGCTTCCCCTCCCCCTTCATCGTCTTCCCCAAAGGTTCCACCTCTGGAGCGTTCGAATCCACCTCCACTCCCTTCACGCCCGAAACGCTCGCCGCCCTCCAAGCTCGCAACATCCTCGTCGGAGGTCTCCCGATCCAGTGGTCCTTCATGGAGGGAGAAGATCTCCACAAGCACTACCTTACGAGAGCGAACTTCCAGGCTAGGAAGGCGTTGGACGCTTTGGCTTTGGCTGGAACTTCGTCTTCGTCTTCTGGAGGAGGAGGAGGAGGAGGACGAGGAGGAGGACGAGGTGGAAGGGGTGGAGGACGAGGAGGAGGAGGAAGGGGTGGCGAGAGGGGTGGACGAGGAGGAGGAAGAGGTGGCAGGGGAGGAAGGGGAGGAGGAAGGGGAGGGAGGGATAGGGACGGAGGAGGACGAGATGGAGGAGACAAGAAGGAGGGTGCTGGGGCGTCGGAAACGAAGACTGCTGCTGCTGCTGCTCCTGCTGAGGCTTCCTCGGCTGCCCCTAGGGTGAGTCTTTTTCTTCTTCTCTCTCTTCGAGAGACTCGACTCGCTGACCTCTCGTGTTTTCGTTAGGCCATCGACAAGGACACCGCCGCTGGGCAGGGAGTTCGAGGCGCGGCGGCTCCTAAACTCGCTCTTGCTTGAAAGAAGTCTTTCTCTCTCTCGGTTTATGATGATTTTTAATACAATCCCATTCTCTCTGTATCTAGTCCTGAGCATCGAGAGAGAGAGAGAATTTGATCGAGAGAACAAATGACGTTTTTTTCCCTCGGCAAGGAAAGAAAGCGAGACCGGATCGATTGATTGATTCTCTTCAACCAACTCTTTCCTTTCCTTCCTTTCCTTCCTTTCTCAACCACCACCACCCACCACCACCACCACCAACCCCTTCTCGCCCTTTTCTCCGCAGCACCCCAACGACCATGTCCTCCTCCCTCCCCTCTCCCCCTCCAGCTCCCTCCTCTTCAAGCAAGCTGACGCTCCACTTCCTGGACCACTCGCGAGCGGAAACGATCCTCTGGATCCTCGAGGAACTGCAGGTTGAGTACGAGATGAAGGTTTATTCTCGAGGGAGTAATTATTTGGCGCCGAAGGAACTGAGGTGAGTTCAGTGAGGAGAGAGAGCAGAGAGGAGGGGAGGAGGGGAGAGATGGGTGCTGATGATCAACGGTTCCGTTTGGGTTGTGATAATGCAAGGGAGATTCATCCTCTTGGGAAGGTTAGTAGTTTCATCTGGTGTTACCTTATCTTGTTCTTTTCTTTAGCTTGGAGGGCCTGAGCGAGGGAGAAGGAAGGAAGGAAGCACATCGGAGGGACGAACCCCTCAGCGAGCTCGTTCAGCCCTCCCTTCCTTCCCTTCCCTTCCCTCCCTTTTCCCTTTTTTTTCCTTCCTTCTCTCTCTCTCAAACCCTCAACTTTAACACTCCTATCGCTCGTATTTACAGTCCCCCGTCATCGTCCACAACTCGCTCGTCATCGCCGAAACAGGAAACATCATCTCGTACCTCCTCCGAACGTTTGACTCCCACACCAACGGAGTCTTCTCGCCCAAGGATCTGAGCCCAGAGATGGACCAGAAGAACGCGTACTACTTGCATTACGCTGAGGGGAGTCTTATGGTGAGTTTTCCTACCCCTTCGTTTTTTGTTTTTCCTTTCGTTTCCTGGTAAGGAACCGGGGGGGGAAGAGGGAAGGAAGGGAAACGATCAGAGCTCACTCACCTGTTCTTCTCTCTCCGGTTTCGTTCGTTTCCTTCGTTTTTGTTTTTAGCCCATCCTAGTGAACAAACTCGTCTTCTCCAAGTTCCCTGAAATGTCGCCGTGGTACGCTCGTCCTATCATCACCGGGTTTGCCGCTCAGGTGAACAAGAACTGGTTGGATATGGAGTTGAAGAAGCATTTGGGGATGGTGCGTCCCTCCCCTCCCTCCCTCTCCTCCTCGTTTCGTTCGGAGCTGATTGAAGTTTTGGGTTTTGGATCTGGTCTGGCTTAAGATTGATGGGGACCTTCAGAAGACTGGCTCTTCGTCGTCGTGGTTCTGTGGAGGGGAGGAGCCTACGCAGGCTGATTTCGTGAGCGACGCGTCTCCCTTTCCTCCCTTCCTCGCGACCTTCGTTTCCCTAACTTACACCCCTCTCTCTCTCTCTCCCAACTCCTCGCCTCGATAAAACAGGCCATGTACTTCCCCCTCCTCTCCCTCTCGAAAGGTCGAGCGGGAGGACTCGCTTGCCCCGAGTCCATCAAGAGCTGGGTGGCCAAGGTTGAGCAGAGGTGCGTCCGTCGCCTCTTCGTTCGAGCGCTTTTCGCGTTCTCTTGAGGAGAGCGCTGATACTGTTTCTGGGTTTGGTTCGGTGTTCGACAGGCCAGCGCTCAAAGCAGCTTACGCGAAGTTGGATCAGGTCGAGAAGGAGTGAGTCTCGTCTTAAGTTTGCTCTCTCTTTCTCCTCCGAGCTCAAGCTCAAGCTCGAGCTTGCTTCGACTCGAGAACCCTGACGTTTCACCCTTTTCCGCACTTTCTTTACGAACAGACGAGACGCTGCTACCGCTACCGCTACCGCCGCTGCTGCTCAGTCGGCGAAGCTCTGAGGAGGGGAAGGACGCGTCGATTCGACTCGACTCGACTAGAGTAGAGCAGAGGATTGGATTGGAAGCAGGATGGATACGTTCCGTTTCGAGTTGGAGGCTCTTTTTCTTGTGGATTCACATATATATATATACACAGGTTTCTCTGCTCGGTCTCTTCCGTGAGATCTTGAGCGAAGGGAGTCAGGCCTCCTCCGTCCTCCTTTCTTCTTCCCTTTGAAGAGCTTCGTCTGCTTCTTTTGTCTTGAGCTCAGGAAGAGAGATAGAGAGACTTCTTTGTTCGTCTTGGACATCGCTGGGAGAAGGAGGGAGGGGGGAGGGGGCGGATGGAAGGTGGGAGGGAGAAACACCAGGCGCGTCTCGAAAATCAAAAGTGTCAGCTCGAAGTTTGAAGGGTCGTCAGGGAACGGTTCGCTCTCGAAAACTTTCTTCCTCGGCCTTGAAGACGTTATGGCAGCCTCTCTTTTGACCTTCGTTTGAATCCAACAAGAACGGCAGCGAAGATCAGCGGTCAAAGAGCAGGTTGAAAAGGCAAGGGAGTTCGATGTGGGACGCGTCTTCCTCTTCCTTACGTCCTCTCAACCACAAGGACCGACTGCTTACTTCTCTCCGAGAGAGTGCATCTGCTAGGTTCGAGAGACGCCTCTTCTGTCCCTTGATGTTTCTTGTAGAGGATCTGATGCGACGAGAGCAGAGGCGAGGGACTGGTTGGAATGGAGACGGGGACGCGCTGCTGAGGATAAATCCTTATGAGGGTTGAAGCGGGGAACTGAAAGGAAGGGGGGGAGAGAGAAGGAAGGGCGAAAGCGAGGAGGAGGAACGGAGAAAAAAGAAAGAAGAGGAGGAAACCGATCGACGCGACTCGAACCAGCAACCTGGGGTCCCCCACCCCTCCTACACTCTAAACCGTCGTCCCAAATCTGCGTCTCCCAACCCAAACTGACAACGATCTACCTCCGCCGCTCTCAACCTGCTCAAAGAACACCACCCCACCCGCGGATCGTTCGATTCTGACCGCCGACGCGTCCCTCTCCTCCCTTCCTCTCCCCTCCGTCCCATCGAGAGCACGAGCAGACAGAACCCACAAACCGAGAACCGCCGTCATCAAAGGACACTTGGTTGTCTGTAGGGAGATGTGGCCGAGCGGTCTAAGGCGCTAGCTTAAGGTGAATGAAAATTTGTCTCGCTAGTCAGAAATGGCATGGGTTCGAATCCCATCGTCTTCACTTTTGCTGCCCTCCACGAGACATGGAGCTCGATTTGTGAGTTCGGGTTGACTTGGGAGCGTTCGTTTTTGGCTTGGAGAGAGAAAAGAGCGAGAGACGCGTCGAATTGCCTCCCTCTCTTTCCTGTTCCTACTCATTGGGCTCCCCGTTGTAGACACGCTCGATTGATCTGTTCAGATGCTGGTCTCTAGGTTTGATCGGCGAGCGGAGGGAAGGGAGGGGAGGAAGCAGCCGACGCGTCGAGTCGCGTTTTCCTCCTCTCTTTCCGCCCTTCCTCCCCTGGTACTTACAGGTGACGAGATTTTAATGGAGAGAATTGTTTTTTCCACTCTTTCGTGTTCAGAAGATGCGTTGAGTCGGGCTGTCGAGAGTCGAAGGTCAGACGCGTCCTTCCCTGTTCCTTTTTCGCCTACTCCTTCTTCTCCTTGACTGGTCTTTGTCATAACCATATTTTTCCTCTTCTAGATATTCACTATTGTTTTGTCCCTTCCTCTCCGCACTCGAACTCTTGAACTCAACTCGCCAACGAAATCAAGTTCATTGAACACGAGCTCGACGCGTCTCAATTTCTTGATTCTTGACCCAAAGGAGTAAGTTTGCCTCTCTTGATTCTTGACCTGAAGGAGTAAACTGCACTTTCGTAGGGTTCAAAATCTCGATTCGCGAGCTCAGTATCACTTGGGAGGTTCGGTTTGGCCCGAGAGAGAAGACGAGCGACGCGTCGATTCCCTCCGTCTGCTTCTTCGCTCTCACTCCTGGAATTACCAAGAGCAGAGTGAAATGTTCAGAAGCTGATTCCGACTTAGTCAATTGAGCAGAAGAAAGCAGGGAAGGAAGCGGAAGAGCTGGTCGACCGAATCGACGCGCCCGCTGCCCTCTTTTCGCTCACGCTCCGTCTTTCCTCTCCGAATATGCACAGGTGACGCGGTTGAGACCGAAACATTCATCTCTACACCTCTTTCGTGATTAAAAGCTGGAAAGGTCGGGAGGAGATTGCATAAGCTATCAAGAGCGAGAGGAACGATCAGTCGCGTCTTCTTTCCCTCTTCCCTTTGCTTTATGTTTCAGTCCATCGAAACTGTCTTGAACACCAACCCGTTGACGAAAAACGGTACAAGGGGAGGAGGAGAACGAGCGTCGGTGTTGGAAGAACTGGACGCGTCGCTTTCGTTTCGTTTCTTTTTTTTCGACGCCGCATTTCTTTATCTGCTTCCGTATCTGCGCTGGAGCACCTTCAAAGCCTCTGCCCCTTTCTCTCAGACCGAGCGAGAAAGACATACGAAACCAACCGAAGAATGCAAAGAACCTAACGAAACAACAACAAACCGACGCGTCCCCCTTAAACCCCAAACTCAAACTCATTCCAACTCTCAATCCTCTTCTTCCTACTCTCCAGTTCCCCCCACCTCACCCCCACCTCCTCCCTCCCCGGCACCCCCTCCACGCCCAACCAAAGCTCCAACCAAACCCTCAACAACTCGTCCTCCTCCTCCCCGTCCGCACCTCTCTTCCCTCCGTCCTTCAAGTTCCTCCACCCTTCCTTCATCCACCCTCCTTTCCCCTCCTTCATCTCCCTCAGTCTCCGCTCACCCTGCTTCGACTCGATCGCCAGCACCGCCAGCGCCTCGACGATCGTTCGTCGTTGCGGGTAGATGGACAGATGTCGCATCCAAGCGAAGGCGAACGGGACTTCGTCGAAGAGTTTCTTGTAGAGGAGGACGAGGACGTAGTAGTGGAAGGTTTGGGAGGTGGGGTAGAGGTGGGAGTAGAGGGACGGAGGGGGGAGGGTTGCCGCGATTCGGGAGGGGGAGGAGAGGAGGGGAGGGAGGTTTTGGGTGTGAGACGGTGGGAGAGTGGAGAGGTGGGAGAGGTCGTCGACTTCCTCCTTGAGACCGTCTGAGGGTGGAGGGGAGTAAGGTTTAACTCCAAGAATCGGAGGAAGACGAGTGGATTGGTAGAGGTCGTCGAAAGGGTGAGGAATATCGACGAGGAAAGGCCAGTTGGACGTCACGATCTCCTCGAACAACCACTTCGGTCTCGTCCAGAGTTCCTCGTCGACTTCTCCTTCCTCCAGCGCCGACGGCGGAGGCAAAGCGAAGAACCGTTCCACGTCCACCTTGGCCCAATCGATTCCTCCGTCCTCGTCCAGCTCGTGCTCCTTCGGAAGGTCCATCTCCACGAGTCTCACATCGAGATGTCTCGTCTCCCACTCCCGCACCTTCCCTGATCGGGTGATCCATTCCGAGGTGTACACGAACGCGGCCGATTCGAGCAGCTCGTTGAGCATCTCGATGGACTGGGTGACTCCCCACCGAGGTCCCGCGGCGTCCCAGATTCGGAAGGCGACTTCGAGGGAGCGTCCAGGGTCGGCAAGGTGACCGAGGGAGGTGAGGAGGGAGGTGAGGATGTGACCGTTGAGTTGGACGCGAACGGCTGGGGGTTGGGAGGAGGAGAGGGAAGGGGTGAGATCGAAGGGTGAAGAGGAGAAGGAGGAGGAGGAGGAGGATAGTGACGAAAGTGGAGGAGAGGGGGAGAGGTGAACAAGGACTTGGGAATGGTCGAGGGAAGGAGTAAGGGTGTGGATGTTGGGATCCTGATTCGACGCGACGAAGGGACCGTCGATTCCTCGATGAATGATCCGATGAACTCCCTGACGAACCGACCACTGATCCATCATCTTGATCCCAGCAGCGAGTGTCTCAAACTCGGAGGAAGCCCAGAGGTAGCTCCGAAGAAGCGAGACGTTGGGCGTCAACCTCTCCTCCTCGATCGTCCTCTGCCAAAGTCGAAAGACCTCGAGATGATCCTTCCTCGCCAGGAGTCCCTTCATGACCCCATCGAGAGCTGCGATCCTGAGTCTCCCTGTGACGAAGAGGTTGGAGTGCTCGAGGATTCGAAGGAGGTCGGAGGAGGAGGTGTTCGACGACGGGGCGGTGGCCATGATCTTGCAGAGGACGGCGAACGCTCGAGCTGCGTGACCGCGAGCTTGGGAGTAGTCGAGGGAAGAACGAGGAGGGAGGCGAAGGGTTTCGAGGTATTCGACGGCGGCGGAGGCGTCCTGGATTCCGGAGAGGAAGTGAACCGAGTAGGACGAGAAGAGTTCGAACCGATTCGCTGCCTGATCCTCCTCCGACATCACCAACGCCTTCCACCTCTCTTCCTCCTCCTCCCCGTTCGACGCTCCAAACGTCTCCACCGGTCTTCTCTGGACATTTCTCCCCAGCTTCGGCCGTTTGTTCGCACTCAGGTCCCTCTCGAGGATGTGCTTCCGCCTCTCCTTCGCCATCTCGTCCAACGCGTCGGCGCAATCGTTCGCCACCTCCTTCTGGTTCGCCTCGACCGCTGCGATCATGAGAGCGTTGACGTATCGCATAGGCTTCTCCAGTCCTGATCGGTCGGCGTAGTCGAAGAGGAGGGCTTTGAGGTTTTCGTCGGCGAGGAAGCGAGCTCGGAAGAGTTGGTCGTACGAGTGAGGGAGGAGAGGGATGGATTTAGCGAGCATGTGGGAGAGGACGAGGGAGAGTTGGGAGGTGAGAACGGGAGAGGCGGCTCTGCGAGTGGCAGGTGAAGGTCCGGGGAAGGATGTGAGGATTCGGATGATGGTGGCGAAGAATTGGGCTGGGTGATCGTCCTTGTGCCATCTCTGGGTGCCGTCGAAGTCGTAGAGGAAGTCGGAGATGCGAGGAGGGATGACGGAGGGGGTAGGAGTGGTAGATGTGGAGATGTGTCGACCGACGTCCAGTTCCGACGACGAGAGGGGAGAAGTCCATCTCGGTTTCCACGAGGCCTTTTGCGACGACGACGACGACCACGACGAACCCTCCTCCCTCCGCTTCTCCTCCTCCTCCTCCATCTCCATCTCCAGAAACTTCCCCGTCAACGCCATGTTCACCATCTCCGGCACCGCTGCCAGCAACTCGAACCTCGCTACGATCTCCAGCGCCTGAACGAAGAGGATGGCTTGACGCGTCGGGGATTGGGAGAGCCAGGGGAGGTGATGAGCCATGAGAGCGATTGAGAGGTGGGCATCCAACGACGACTCCGACCGACCCATGACGATGGTGATGAGCCAGTGTGGCCAGAGAGGATCTCCTCGAGGGGACAGGGTGGAGGGAACGGTTTGGAGTTGAAGGAGGGAGAGAGCCTCTCGAACCGACGACGAACGAACGACCTTCCGCCAGAGGAGAAACGTCTCGTCGTCGAGGTGGAGGAGGGACAACACCTCCCGAAGGTGGACTCCTGCAGGTCCGTTCTCCAGGTTGGCTAGGTCGTCGACGGTTTCCTCTGCTTCCTCCTCGATAGCGTTCGAGCTCGACTCTTCCTCGTTCGTCCGACGACGCGACACCGTCTCGTCTCCCAAACCCCAGGCGTAGGCGAGAACGATCTCCTTGGAACTCCAGGACCTTCCTCCCACATCGACGAAGACAACGTGGTACTTGTGAGTCTCTTCTGGTACGGTCGGCGGTGGAGGTATCCGAATCGTCGCGGGCGAGACAAAGTCCTTCTCCAACGCTCGACCGACCCAACGGGAGCTTTCCTTGACGTCGAGATCGTTTTGGAGGGATTCCGATAGACTTCGGAGGGACTCGAAGAGAGAGGGTGTGGGTGGGTAGAAAGGGGAGGAGTGAGCGTCGATGGTGGAGGAGGAGGAGGATCGTCGTTGGTGTTGGGTTCGAGGCGGAGGAGGAGAGGGAAGGGAAGACCAAGTTGAGTAGGATGGGAGGAGGAAGGAAGGGATGGACGATCCGAGGGAGATGATGGTTTTGCTCGAAGCTCGTGAGGTTGGAAGCATGAGGAAGAAGAAGGATGGGCTGAGGAAGAGGAGGAGGAGGAGGAAGAGGGAAGGTGGAGAGTCAGCATCTCAGACCTCGATCTCACTCTCCTTCGATTCGATGCATTCTAGACGTCGGCCAGAAGGTACTTACAGTCCGAGGAGAAGTCGATTCGGAAGAGAGAAAGCCTATACGATGAGCGAGAGCTGGCCCAGCGGTGATGAGATGGTGAGCTCGAGTCGGTTCGAGGTCAAGCCGAGATCTAGGTCTGTTTCCCCCCGAGAAAGTGATACGAGGGTCAGCATGGGAGAACGAGAGCACACGCAAGCTCGAAGGTCCTTGCTTACATGCGGTATAGATCTGCGGAGGCAGAGAGAGAAAGGAGAGAGGTCAGCTTCAGTCAAACAGCTCGTCCTCCTCCTCCTTGTCCATCTCCCTTCCCTCCTCCTCCCCAAGCGCCCTAGCATCAAAGCGAGCAGGACTCACGATATCTTCAGATACTCTCGTATACTATCAACCTCCAAACACGTAGATACAACCTCCAGATGAACGAGGGAGGATGGGAAGTCGACGAGAGATGGACCCCGCTTGAAGGAGGAAGGAGGGGAAGGCGGAGGAGGAGGTCTGCGTTCCTCCCATCGCTCGTCAGTGTTCCTTTCTTCGAAGCAAATCTTCCTTGTTACAGCCTTACTCACCTTCGTAAGAGTCTGTTGAGAACCTTGAACGAGAGAAAGAGCTGAAGGAGGGGGGAGAGAAACGAGATGGACGTTGAGAGGGAGAAGAGGGCTCCGCCGCTTTCGTCCGGCTCGACCCCCGCCTTGACCTCAACTCTCCTTCCCTCCCTCCCAACCCTCACAGCATCGTTTTGTTTTTTTGTTTCAAGATGACTACCCTTCCTTCTCGACTAGCCAAGATGTCACGCTCGTCGGTTTCCCCTCAGGATGCAGCAGCGAGAGTGAGGACGCTTTGTGAGTTGAACGGCTCGCTCTCCATCTGACCCTCTCCTCCTCCCTCCTCCTCCTTCATCGTCCTCTCACCTCTGCTCTCGCTCGCTGACTTAACAACGCTTCATCTCATCTCATCGAACAGACCGAGACTTCTACAGAGCTGTACGACGCATCCATTTCTCTTTCCTCTCCTTCCCTCTCCAATCGAAGCTCACCTCTCCTCCCTCCCTCCCCTCTCTCTTCTCCTCCTGCCCCTCTTCCCTCCTTCGCTTCCCACCTGGCAGGCCCCTATGGTGATCGACACGTACCCTCTGGACATGGACGTCTACGACCTCCGAGCTAAAATCCGAGAAGGATTCGAGAGGAACAAGCACGTTACGGATACCAACGTGATTGACATCCTCCTTCACAAGGGGAGGCAGGAGTTTCAGGAGGCGATTAACGTTTGGAAACAGCCCGTGAGTGTGAAGTATACTCGAGGGGATTGAAGTGGGAGCGAGGAGAGAGGCGATGGAGGGGAAGGGCTGGAAAGGAGAGGGAGGAGGAGGAGGAGGAGGAGAGGGCGGAAGAGGGAGAGGGAGATGAGGTCGACGTCCCTCTCTCCTCGAGCGAGGAAGGATTCCTGGAGCATTTTTTCCCTTTCAGAAGCTGGAGGGAATTAATTGATGAACATTTTCGCGTCTCCGATCCTCGCTCAACCTCCATCGTCCTCTTCTCCGTCGAAGCTCAAGCTCACTCCCTCCTCTCCTCCCTTCTTTCCCTCCCCAGGTCCACATCCAAGCCTGGTTCCGAGACTCCGAGGTACGTCCCTTCTTTATATTTTTCCCCTCTCTCCTTCCTTCTCAACTCACTCACTAATCTCCCTCCTCTTTCTCCCTCGTCTGCTCCAGAACGAAGGTCCGTCGTCCCTCTCCCCTCTCTCTCTGCTTCCGTCATCCTTATTCCCCACTCACTAACACTCACTTGCTTTGGAAATCTCACAGCCAAACCCGTAACATTCCTAGACAAGTTCCTAGCTGGGTTCGTTCCCCTTCTCCCTTCCCGTGGAGCGCGTCGAGTTTGAGTTCGAGTCTCGCTGACCGGTTCTCTTCCTCCCTTCCTTCATTTTGGCATGTCTTGGTGGGTGAAACAGAAGGGATGACTCGGGAGTTCAGACGTTCCATTAGGTGACGACGAGGGGGGTGGCAGGCAGATGGGGACGAGGGACGACGCTTACTGTACTTTCATTTTTTACGACTTTCTGCTTCTTTTTCTTCGTACCACGATTCGGATCCTTCTCTTTCTCTCTCTCTTTTTTTTCAAGTGAAAGGAAAGAAGCTCATGCTCATCCCACGTCGATGAGACGAAGAACCGAACTGCAACATCGTCTCGACGTTCTTCTTCACGCGTCGTCCTCGTCCCACAAGATCGGTTGGCAGAAGGGTTTGTGTTTCCCGTGCTGGTTTGGGAACGAAGCAAAGGAATACGATTAGTTACGTGAAGGAGGTTAAGGAGGAGGAAGGATCGCGTACCTTCCAATCGAGGGACTGATGTTCTGCGAACGAGAAACGAGAGAGAGGAAGAAACGACGCGTCGAGTCAGCGAGGAGTCGAGAGAGACGTGGGGTTTGTGCTGTGGAGAGCTGACCCGTGGAGCAGTAGCGGACAGTTTTGCACTGTATTAAAAGAGGAGAGAAAAAAAAATTGGGTCAGTCAAAGTCGGAGGAAGCAGAAAAAAGAAGGACGCGTTCGAACTCACCCTCGCACAGGCCTTCAACTTCTTCGGATCCCTCTCCTCGCAGCTGATCCCCTTGATCTTCGGGTCCAGAAACTGCTCCACCGACGCAAACCCATTCTCACATCTGAACATCCCACAAGCGACATAATCAATCGCAGCAGGAGTGGTCGCTGCGTCCACAATCTCTGGGAAACGAGCGAGCAAGTCTCGATGAACGAGCCCGGCTGAGAAGACGAAGAAGTTGTCCTCGACCTGACCTGCCCAGAAGTAGGTTTTGGGTCTGATGAACTCTTCGGATTCCATGACGGCGTTCAAGCGAACGAGGAGGGGTTGGAGGGTCGGGACGGAGGTGAGAGGGAGAGGGAGAGGTGGAGCGCGTTGGGAGGGAGTGGAGAGAGGGGAGGAGAGGTAGGAGACGACGGCTGTGTGGAGAACGAAAAGGTTGGGCATGACGAGAGTGAAGAGTTGGGTGTCGTTGAGGAGTTTGGCCTGGGGGTTGAGGAGAGAGAAAGAAAGGGAGGGACGAAGGATCAGTTCGACGTTCGACCCTTCGAGCATGAGGACGTTCGCTCACGGCATCAGAAGCTCCCAGAGTCTTCCTGTAGTACACGTTTCGAAGCTTGATCGCCTGGTCAGGACGAGATCGAAGGTAGAAACCGAGAAGGGGAGTGTTTGCGACGCCTCGAAGGATGAGATCGTACGGGGACGCGAAGGGAGAAGGGGATGGTTCGTCGATGACTGCATGGACGATGGAGGGGAGGTACTTGGTGCAGAAGCAGTAGGTGCTGAAGAACAAGAAGAGGAGGAGAAGGTTAGCGACGAGAAAGGCAGCAAACACGAGAAGAAGAGAGGAGCGGAGGAGACGGTCCGAGCTCACTAGGTATTCCCTAAGTTTCCTTCGTTCGCCCACTCAAGGACTGCCCAAACCTGGCCCAGAAGAAGTTGAGGGTCCATCAGCTTCACTACTTGAAGTAGAGACAGCGAGAAAGGAGAAGAGAGAGAGAGGGAAGGGACTTACGAGCTTGCACAACCTCTCTCTTTCCTTCACCTCTCCCATGGTCTTCCAGACGTCCATCCATCCGCCGTCTCGCTCCAGACCTAGAGCCTTAGCCAAAGGAAGCATGTTTCCGATCTGAGGTCGAACGAAGGGAACGCCTGAGAAGCAAGAGGAGAAGGAGAAGAGAGATGAGTTGAAGGGAGGAGAGGGAGGAGACAGAAGCTCACCTTCTCCTGAGAACGACACTGGACCCGTAGCGATGTACTTTGCCGAAGGCCTCGCATCTGAAGGAATCAAGAGGCGAACTCCTTTCTGTGGGTTGTGGTTGAACATCTCGGGGGTAGGAGAGATCGGAGAAGGACGAGCTTTGTCGAAGCAGCGAGCAAAGCCAGGATGATCCGTTGGGACCTCGGTTTCGAAGAACTGGGGAGGAGGAGGGTTCGACATTGAAAAGCGTTGGATGATGGTGATGGGAGAAGGTGGGATGGAAAAAAGAGTCGAAGGAATGGAGACGGAGAGGATGGAGATGTGGGCGTCGAGGGGGAAGAGAGGACGACGAGGAGGAAGCTCGACACCTCCGCAAGAAGCAGTTCCTCGCGACCGTCTGGCCTTGAGAAATTGCAACTTTTAACAACCCATCGATAGCTTCGACCCTCCTGTAGTCCTGTGCGTGCTTCTCGAGTCAACAGAAAACATATCATCGACGCCGCAGCGTGAAAACTCAACTTCGATTCGAGCTGATCACCTCTCCTCCCCGACCCCCTCACCCTTCCGTAGCGCTCGAGTTGAGAGACGTGTACTACAAGAAGGCCTCTAATGCTGTTTCATTGGTAATTACCATCTTGTGATCTTTGCTTATCATCTCGAATCCATCGCGACGAGCTGATCAGCCTGATTCCCTCGATTCCGACGCGTCCAGAAATCCAACATCGACGAGTGCTACACCCACCTCGTTCCCAACCTTCCCATCGTTCATACCTGCATCATCGCCTTCCAATCGGAGTGGATTGGATGGTTTGTGGTCAAGGCGCGTTGAAACCCTGCAAGGAGACGGATCCGAAGAAGATGAAGGCTTGTTCGAGAGCGAGTTTGCATCTCTAGCTCCTTCTCTTCAACCTCTCAGCTGACCGTCGTTCCCTCTTCGCGTTGGTCAGTGCCGAGCCACCTTCTACTGTTGCGTCGGTGAGCTTTCGACGCGACTGGTTCTGCTTTCTTCCCTCTTCTGACGCCGACGTTCCCTTCCTTCACGTTTCTTTCTTCGTTTCCAGAGCACTCTCGCTCGCTTTCCTCTCCATCACTCCAGCTTTGACGAAAAGTGAAGCCCTAATAAAGCAATAAAGAAGCAACAATCTAAAAACCTGAGGGCCCTGAAAATTAAGAGTGAACCAAGCGAAACTGAACGGAACGAACGAAACCAAAGGGAACCCAAACCAAACCAACACTCCTGGTCCCCTCCTTCCGCTACTTCTTCGCCATGAAAGGCGTAGGACTCTCCGTCAACGGTGCGTCCTCCAATCGACCTCTGCACGAACATAAGCAACAAAGCGAGTCAGTTCGAGCTCAACTTCAACGCGTCGTCGCAAGGAAAACGTTCGACTCACCCATTGAACGTCAACATCTCATCCCTCACTCCCAGCAGCCCGAACTTCTTCGATGCTCCCCCAGCATTCAATCCAGCTCCGTACCTCGCTCCTCCCTCTCCCGATCCAGGTCCTCCAGCGAACGGATCGTCGAAGTTGATCAAGTTCGAGGTTCGTCTTCCTGCTCCTGCGCCGAGGGATCCTGCTCCGAGGTACGAAGATGGACCTCCTCCTGCTCCCTGGGACTGGGATTGGGACTGGGACTGCTGCTGGTGCTGGTGCTGCTCCTGCAGGAACCGTCGTTCCTCCTCCTCCTGTTCGAACCTCGAATCGTCCTCGTCCGAGTAGTCGAAGCTCTCGTCCAGTTCCGTCTGAGGAGGATTGGCTTTGTAGCTCGAGGTGGAGTTGTTGTTGGTCGAGAGGAGGGACGCCGCCATAGATCCCGATTGAAGTTGGGAGGAGAGGTTGAGGTTGAGAGGTTGGCCCAAAGCGGGAAGCAGGCTCGACGACGAGGAGGGAGGAGGGTGGTGGTCGAGATGGGAAAGGGAGAGGTCTCCTTCGAGGCCCCCACCGACGTCGTCCGAGTCGTTGGAGGAATTGGAGGAGGAGGAAGAGTCGTTGTCGTCTTCGTGAGTGGGTTGAGGAGCGTGGGAGTAGTGCGAACCTGAGGCGGACGAAGAGGCGGAGTAGACTGGGTTGGGGAGGAGATGAGATTGGGGTTGCTGCTGACGGTAGGAGGAGGTGTTGGAGGAGACGGAGTTGGGTGCTTGTTGGGAGTGAATGGATTGCGAGTAGTAGGGCTGTTGGGAAGCGACGGAACTGACTGATCCTGGAATCGTCGAGAGCTGGTGTGGACCAGTCCCTCCTCCTCCGATGGAGTCCTCTTCTTCGTAATCGTCCTCGTCGTCGTCGTCGATATCGAAATGCCTTCCTCCTCCGGGAGGTCCTCTCGCTCCAGCTCCGGGTCGAGGAGGCGTGGGCATCCCTCCCTGCTGCCCAACTCCAGCTCCTCCTGCTCCCGCAAGAAGTCGCTCCTTCACCCTTTCTCCAATCCCACCTCCTCCTCGTCCCACATCTACAGGAACCATCCTCTCTGGATCCTTCTTCTTCGCACTCGGAGGCATCGTGAAGTTCATCGTTCGAGGAGGACTCATTCCCTTTGGCCACAGGTTGTCCTCGTCCGAATCCGAGTCGGAATCTCGTCCTCCTGCTCCTGCTCCTGCTCGGTACGACGACGACGGCTGAGGTGGCTGAGGACGCGACTGAGAGTACTGGCTCTGGTAAAGAGGTTTGGAAGTGATGGTGAGAGGGGTGGATCGTAGATCGGCGAGTCCGTTCCAAGCCGCTTGTCCTGGAGTCGAGCGGAAAGGGTTCGAGGGAGTGAGGGGTCCTCCTGCTCCTCCTCCGGCGACTCGAGCCTGACGAGGTGTAGCGGCTGAGGGTCGAGGTTGGGCGAAAGAGGAGGAGAGTTGCTGAGGGTGGGAGAGGGTAGCGGTGTTCTGATTGGAGGAGGAAGCTCGACCGTAAGCTGAGGTCGTCGAGTGAGTTGGGACGGGGAAGTTGGGGAGTCCAGAGGAGGAGATGGTGAGGTTCGCGAGAGCATCTGCCGAGTTCCCCAACGGCTGCTGCTGGAGTTGACGTTGGGGCTGAGGCGTAGGAGCTTCCTGGTCGTCCTCGAACGACGCGTCTGGCGAGTCCAAATCCGAATCGTAGTCGACCTCGTCCCTCGGATCCTTCGCTCTCGCTCCTCCAGCACCGTACATCGACCCGCTCCCCATCGACGAGCTAGGACTCCTGTCCTGCTCGATATCCTGCTGCACCAATCTCGAGAACCTGTCGACGGGACTCTCCATGATGAAGTCGCTGTTGGGAGTTCCTTGGTCGTCGACTCCTCCTTGTTGGTAGCGGTTGCTGTTGAGCGGGGTGGAAGAGGTTCCTCCTCTGGGTAGGTCTGCGAAGAAAGATGATTCGGAGGATTGGGAAGGGTGGGACTCGGGGAGAGAAGCGTTGGGATCGTGTAGTTGAGCTGAGGTGGAAAGGGAGGAGGAGGAGGGAGGAGCGGATGGGTCGAGCTGATAGTCGGTTGGAACAGGGACTCGGACGGCTGCTGCTGCTTCGAAGAAGGTTCGCCAGAACTGATGAGAAGAGGAGAGGTATCAGCACGGGTCGTAGGTCGTGTTCCAAGATTGGATGGAGGGAAAGAGGAGCAAAAGAGGAAGAGGTCGAGCTCGCTTCCTCCTCCTTCCTTCCCTCCCTCCCTCCCTCCCGTTCCTCCCTCTCCAGCCCTCTCCTCCCAACCCAAGAACCAAAGCCGAGTCGTACGTACCTTTGCAGCTTCCCTCGTCGGCTCACTGACGGCATTGAACTTCTTCACAGCTGGGATGAGTCTTGTTGTGATGACCTGATGGAAGTTCGAGAACTTCTCGTCGATGTCTTGAAGGAGGAAAACGTTCAACTGATCAATCTGCTCCATCTAAATCATCCGAAGCAGCACAAGCAAGAGCCAGAGTGATCGGGAGAACGTCAGCTTATGCGAGAAGGATCGGATGCGAGGTCGGACGAGCTGCTTCGAGCTCAAGAGGGAAGGAGGGAAGGAGAAGAAGAGAGCTCGAGCTCAACGAACCTGTTGAGAATCAGGGGAATCCGGATTGATTCCATCGATGATCGTGTAAGGCGGATGCAGGCGAGGGTTGTGAGGGTTTGACATCCGAGGAGAAAGAACGTAAAGATTGGGAGGCGAGGGGAGACGAGCTTGTTGATGTTTAGGAGGAGAGAGAGCTCGAAACGAGGGACGCGTCGAGGTTTGTTTTTGAAACTGAGGACGCGAGGGTCAACGAGAAAAAAAAGGGCTTGGTTGTGGTTGAATGCTGTACTTTTTAGCAGCGGTGAGAATTCAAGATTCAGTGAAGAAAAGGAAAACCTTGCGAGGAAAGTCGAGAGGGAAGGAAGCCAGTCGGGTGGTCTCGGCGGAGAGGAGAGATGATCTCGAGAGAATGGCTCTGGAGCTCGATGGGACAAGATTCGAGAATGGTGGACCGCAAGACCGGGAAGATAGGCTTCTCTTCTATCGACACTCGAACGAACGAAGCTCTCAGCAGCAGAGCGAAAGAGGGAATCTCTCACGAAAGAGCTCCCTCGTCGGCCCACCCTCCCGACTCTCCTTCCCCGAGCTCATCACTCCTCCCTTCCTCCCCACCGTCTCCTCGCCAATCCCTCTCCTCCCATCCCCTAGATCAAGCCTCTCGACACCAGTGCAAACCTTCACCTCGTTCCCAGCTCCTACCGCCAAAGCCCACCGAGCGGATCCGAAAGCGTGCGATGAAGAACGACGACTCGCCCTCTCCCGTTCCCTTCCTCCTGCTGTCTCCTCGAGAAAAAGAGAAACTCGTGCATCAAATCCCCTCCTCGAACCCTTCCCGGAACCTCCTTCAAGTGCTGTACGAGAAGGATCGTTCCAACATGTACAATCCCTGCTCCTTCTCCTCTGTTTCCTGCCTTCCTTCCCTTCGCTCCTTCTGCTTCGAACCAAACGATCAAGACGCCCGTCAGTTCCCCCTTCTCTCTCTGTCTCTCTCTTTCTCCACCCAAGTCCCAACCACCCATCTTCTACAGCCCTCGAGAAAAGAAAACTCACGACTTGTCTCCTCTAGTGAGCGTTGTAAGCTGGGTGAGGTTTCCCATCGTTTCCAATGACCTCTCCCTTCGCGTTCCTCCACTTCCTCAACGCGGGAATAGGGATGGGTTCCCTAGCCTCCCTCATCATCTCCACGGGATCGTTTCCGACGGCGACTCCTTCGGCGAGAGCGGCTGGAGGAGCGAGGTCGACCTCGATGTCCTCGAACGCTTGGAGGTCCGAGGCGAGGTTGGAGGTGAGAGGAGCGGGAGTAGAGGGAGCCTGGGGGAGGGTGAAGACCTTGACGGCAGCGACGTGGGCGTCCTTGGGGGTAGGAGGAGCCTTGTAAGCCTTGAGCTCTTTGAGGTAGAGGTCCTGAACGAGGTCTGGAGGAGGGACGGGAGGAAGGGGAGGAGGAGAAGGGATTGGAGGAAGGTGAAGGGAAGGAGGTGCGAGGGAGATGGCCGATAGACAGACGGACAGAAAAGTTGGAGAAACAAGAAAAAGGTCAGTACATAGAGCCAACGTCCAGCTTAATCTAAAGAGCCCAAAACACTCTGTACTAACCCTTCCTGACGGGAGAGAAGGAGATGGACCTTCCAACAGAAGGAGCGACGAATCGGGACTGAACGTCAAGCCAAACGATGGATTCAGAGAGTCAGCTCTTCCTTTTTTGTTCATCTGAGTCTTCTAGCACAAACGTAGAAGGAAAGGGGAGACTCACAGCGACTCGGAAAGTAGACATAGTGAAGGGAAGGAGGTGGTTTGAGGTTCAACTCTCCAACCCAGAGCGTTGACCCTTTTCTCTTCGCGGACTCAAACCCCTCCTCCTCCTCTCCTTCCCCGCTTCCTCCCTCTCCCCTCCCATCTCTAACGTCCATCCTCTCCTTCCGTACCAACCTCAACCTCAACCCCCATCTCCCTTACAGACGACCATGCGACCTTCTCCTTTCTCGCTCATCAAACTCTCCACCAAAATCGCCGGATTGATCGTTCACCCAGCTCCTCTTCCAGCCTTGCACACTCTCTACCATCGAACGCTCTCCTCCCTCACCCTCCTCCCTCCTTCCTACATCTATCGAACAGGAACCGAAGCTTCTACGAAGCATCGTTTGAACGTACTGGAGACGATCATGCTCAAGCACGGGTGGGAGAAGGAGAAGCTCGGCGAGGAGAAGAGGGACGCCATTGGGGAGGAGCAGACGTTGAGAGCTCAGGAGGAGTTTGAACGGGAAATGGGAGTAAGAGAAGTAGAGGAGTTGGTCAAGATGGCCGAGGGAGAGTTGGGTCTGGTGGGGAAGGTACTGGAGTGGAAAGCGTGAGTCGATTCGATTCGTTATCCAGTCTTTGAGGAGGGGAGGAGGAAGAGGCAGGAGAGATGAGGGAGAGTCGGGCCGAGCTTGGATTTGGGAAGAGAAGTTCTGCTAGAATCGAGGGGAGATCTAGCAGATAACCTTCCTTTGCATGTCAGCTCCATGCTTCGATCTTCATATTTGCGAAATCTTGGATCTGCTTCCTCGTTTCTGAGCCGATCTGGATTCCCAGGAGCTGACCTCGACCTCGTCCTTCCTCCCTCTCGCTCGTCTCCAGATGGGAACCTCTTCAAGTTCAACCTCCTCCTGGTCAATGGGCTCAAACCAAGCTTGGAGAGTAGCTCGATCCGTCAACTCGATCAACCCGCTCAACCTCACTCTCGTTTGCCTCCTTCATCGTTCCCTCTTTCACTGGACGAGCGCACTTTTCTCCTCCTTCGTCGATTCGTTTGACTCGGAACTCTCCTTCTCACCTTTTGTAATCCACTCTTTACGATTTGTTGTACTCTTCTTTTGATCGAATAGCGTGGCGCATCTGCTCTGAAGGGGTAGAGGTCGGTGGTTCGTCGACGCGTCTTTCCCTTTCTTTTTTGGTCTCTCTCTTACACTTCATTTTCACTTAACCCTTTACGACTGATCAACGACACTTTGACTTCTTCTGTCCTTCGCTCGGCTCCCCGGGTGGACGAGCTCCTATCGCGTCCTCCAGATCTCGGGAAACGCTCCTCAAGCCCTCCTCCTCTTCTCTTCTCGAGCAAATCTTCTGGGAATTCGCCTCGGCTCTAAAATATCCTATCCCGCGCTTGCAACACAGTTATTGTATATCACTCGGCCCGAAAGAAAAAACAACAGCGAAAATCACGCCGAACCTCTCTGCACGCGTTTCTTTTCTCTCGCGTCAACAACTCCCAAACGTCGACCTCCTCCTCCTCTGCTTCCTTCCTTCTCTCTCTCCCCTTTCTCCAGCGATGGCCCGCCCTGCTCCTGCTCCTGCCTCGGACGACGACTCTGACGACATGGCTGTTACTATGACTCACAAGGTGAGCTCCTATCCATCTTCAACTCGAAGAAGAAGGGAGGAAGGGGAGGAAAACAAAGCTGACCCTTCCTCCCTTCCTTCTTGCCTTCTTGCCTCTCGTCCCGTTCGTTCCCTTAGGGAAAAGAGAACACCGCTCCTCCTCCATCAACAAAGGCATCTTCTTCTACTCAACATCAACGTAAGAAACTCGCTCAACTGGATCGAACAGCGGAGGATTCGTTGCTTCAACCCGAGCAGGACGAAGAGGTCGAAGGTCAGCTCTCTCTCTCCTTCTCTCTCCTTTCTTCCCTCCATCTTCTCCTGCCCCATCCACCGCCAGCGTGCTCACCTCTGGAGATGAAGCTGACTTCGCTCTGCTCTGCCTTTGCACTTTTGGATCCCGCTTCTCCCAGCTCCTCGCAAACCGTCCTCCTCCACCTCCAAACCTCGTCCAACTCCTTCCTCAAACTTCCACTCCAAACCACCTCCTTCCTCATCCTCCAAACCCTCCCACTCCAAGCCAGCTTCGTCCAAGAAGGCTGCTCCCCTACCGCCGCCTGTCCAGGAGGAGGATTCGTTGATGGATGGACAGGACGATGAAGAGGAGGAGGAAGAGGAGGAAGCTCAACCAGTGAAGAAGAGTGCGAAGAAGCCTGTCGGGAATGGAGGTGCGAAGGGGAAGGTCAACGGTGGGAAGAGTGGGGATGCCGGGGAGACGATTGGAACGGACGTGAAGACTCTGTTGGGGAGGATCAAGAAGTTGGAGAGGAGTGTTTACGAGGTGAGCTTCTTCGTTTCGTTGGCTGAGATTTGCCTTCGCTTCTTGTCGTTCTTCGCTCGCTCCCAGCGGCTCGGGAAGCGACTCTATCTCGTTACGGAGGGAACTGATCCTTGAACGGCTTTGCCGTAGGAAGGAAAAGGGAACGGTTTATCGGACGATGCTCAAGAAGGGAGAGGGAAGGAAGGGAAGTGAGCTCGAGCTGACCCTCTCCCCTTCCTTTGTTTTCTTTTCGATCAGGTCACCGCCGAACGAGACGCCTTCGAGAAGGAACGAGACATCTACATCCGTCAGTTCGACGAACTCTCCAAGATTCGAAACACCCAGACGGAGGAGAACTTCAAGTCGTATCGAGAGAAGGCTGAGGCCAGGGCTGACAGTGAGTCGACGTCCCTGTCTCCCGTTCTGTTTCCCCTTATCCGCGTCCCGGCGAAAGGGAACTGACTGATCCCTTCCTCGTTCGCGTGAACAGAGCTTAACGATCTGAACAAGACCCTGAATACGGCGTACGAGAAGGAGAAGAAGGAACGGCTTCGACTCGTCGCTTTGGGACCTCAGGTCGCTGCTCCCGTCGTTGCTGAGCCTGCGAAGGGAACGAAGGATCTGGAGAGGATGGTTAAGGAACAGTCGAAGAAGACGAAGGAGCAGGCTGAGACGAGTGAGTCCCTTCCTTCGACTCTCGTCCCGACGCTCGTTCGACGCGTCTTGTTCAATCTGCTATCCCTTTCCTCGCCCCGTTTCTCCTCACGCGTGTTAATATATACATTCCAATCGTCTTACTGACCCTTCGTTCTCTTCTCGTTATCTCTGCGTCTCTTACAGTCGAACAACTCCAACGAGAACTCAAAGCCGAAGTCACCAACTCTCGTCAACTCCTCAAAGCTGCCTCCTCGACCGCTTCTACTTCCGCTACAGCCGTTGCCGCCGCTGCTTCCACCACCGCCGAGGAGACCACCAAGGACCAGAAGATTGCTGTGTTCTACGAGGATCTCACCAACCTCGCCGTCGTGGGAGTCAAGTTCATCCAGACTGAACACGGAGGAGCTGTTGGGGAACCAGAATTCAACTGTGTTTACACGTACGATGTGGATGGACGAAGTGAGTGCCATCCCACCACCTTCTCTTCTCCCTCGTCGCTTCGTTTCTCTCTTTCTCTCCCTCCGTCTCTTACTCCCTTCGACGCGTCGCTGATCTCACTTCCTCTCCCCTCTTCCCCTCCGCCAGGCCTCAACTTCAAGATCCGTCAATCTTCCATGCTTAACCCCGATCTCCAAGCCGCCAATTCACCTAACCCTTACGATTCCGTCCTCGTCTACACTCCCCTCGGACTCGAATCGGAATCGCCTGAGTTCGTCGAGAGTCTGGCTTTCCTCAAGGAAGGGTTCTCGACCAAATGGGACAAGGCGAACATTCTATGGAAGGAGATTGTGTCGAGGGTCGGGGCTGAGCCGGAAGAGGAGGATGAGGACGAGGAGGAAGGAGAGGCTGAGGAGGGGAAGTGAGTGGGTGAAGACGGACGCGTGCGTTTGATTCGGTTCTGCTTTCCGTCTCTAGTCTAGGATTCGTTCGGGATTTCTAAGGGGGAGAAGCTTCGAGGAAGGAGATCTTGATTGTTCGGTTTTTCGTCTCTCGGTTCGGTTCGTTGTCCGCCCGCGTCGTTTCGTTCGTTTGTTCTCTCTTTCCTTCTGGTGCCCACAACATACCCATCTTACAGAGTAATTTTTTCGGCTCAAAACGGGGAGGGGAGGCGAATCGGTCGTGAAAGATTGAATGTCGAAGACTTCCGTCGAAGCTTTCTCCCTACGCTTTCGACGTTTCCACGAAGCTGTTTAATGCCCAAGTTGAGATGCATAGCGAGAAAGAAGAAGCACGAAAGCTAAAGTAATACAACGTCGAAGCGAGAGAGATCATCCCTCCTCCAACCCAAGCCCAAACTCAAAACCACGACTCCATCTAAGCCTGATCCGCCTCTCCCAGACCCTTCTCGGGATCCGCGTTGAAGAGCCTTCCAGCAGGGATCAAACGAGCTTTGGGGTTGAGAACAAGTCCGAATCCAGGCTCGTCCGACACGTCGATTCGTCCACCTGCGTTCGAGAGAAGAAGAGAAAGAAGGTCAGCTCAAGAAAGAGAGAGACGAGAATGAGAGGAGAGGCGAAACGAACCTGTGGGGATGGGCTCGTTGAGGAAGAGATCTCCGAAGACGGGGTGGATGGACTTTCCATCGGGAGAGTTGGCGATGTACTCGCAGAAGGGAGAGTGAGGCTGGGAGATGATGAAGTGGTAGCTGAGGGAAGAAAGAAGAGGAGAGGAGAGGTCAGTCCAAAGAGCAAGCATCATGAGGTTCGATGAAGAAAGAGACGAACGAGTAAGGTCCGGATCCGTGAGGGACGACGGGGATATCTGAAGAAGCGAAGACGTGGCTCGATCAGCAACGAGAAGAGGAGAGGCGAAGAGTTCGAGACGGGAGACGAACCGTAGGCAGCAGCCATCGCCGAGACCTTCAAGAGCTCAGTGAGACCTCCGAGCCACATGACATCGGGCTGGAGGATATCGATAGATCGATCCTCGATGAGCTTTCGGAAACTGAGAGGCGAGGAAAGAAGGGAGAGAGGTCAGCTTCGACGCGTCTTCTTCTTGAAGAGAGAGAACGTCGAACTCACCCGTATTTGGAGTACTCGTGCTCTCCGGTGGTCCTGGAAATCGAAGAAAAGACAACAAGTTAGCTCGAGCTCGTGCGAGGTTACACGACGAGAAGGAAATGGAGCTCACCACTTGACGGTGGGCATGGCAGCCTTGAGCAATCGGTGTCCGTCGAAGTCGTCGGGGTGAAGACACTCCTCCCACCAGGTGATGTCGATCTTGGCGTCGATGCACTTCTGAGCAATCTCAATGGCGTAAGGAACGTTGAGACTCATGTAGCAATCGACCATGATGGGGAATCTGAGGGAGGAGAAGACGAAAAGGTCAGCGTCGAGAGAGGCGAGTCGAAGAGAGAGAGAAACGACGAAAAAACTCACCCAGGTCCAACGGAATCTCGGTGAGCCTGCAAGAAGTCGATGTTCTTCTGCATTCCGATGTGACCCTCTGCAGGACAGAAGGGAAGAGGGACCTTGGCTCCCCAGAAACCCATTCGCTTGACCTGTTCGACGCGAAGAGGAGGAGAGGAGCGAGGACGAGAGAAGTCAGTGAGGCGTTCTCTAGCTCAGCAGCAAGATCGAGCAGAGGTGAGATTAGAGCAGAGTGGTCAACTCACATCAGGGGGAGTAGGTCCAGTGCAGTAGAAAGGGATCTCCTTCTTCGTTCGACCTCCAATCATCTTGTAAACGGGCTCTCCTCGAATCTTCCCCAGGAGATCCCAAATGGCGAGATCGATGACCGAGATGGTAGCGAGGGTGATTCCCTTTCGTCCGTAGAACATCCTGAAAATCCAGCGAAACGTAGCAGAAAGGAAGGTCAGCTCTCTGACACGCTCTCTCCCCTCTTGTGGGCTGAAACCGGGCCGGGAAGCAGATGTTCACTCACGAAGCCTTGAACATCTGGTCCCAGATAACGTTGGTGTCTCGAGGATCCTGACCCAAGACGAATCGCTTGAAGTGGTTCTCGATGAGCCAGCATGCTGGAGGTCCTCCGAATCCAGTAGCGTACCCAACCGTTCCATCCGAGGCGGTGACCTTGACGAAGAGAGATCCCAGCACCCCGATTCCCCAAGAGGTTCGAGAGGCTCGATACTGCTCGTAGGAGGACCTGAAAAGGAAGAGGGGTGGAAGTGGAAGGAGAGAGGTCAGCGAAAGTGCAAAAAAAGGGAAAACTCGAGAAGGGGAGTGAGGAACGAGGAGGGAGGGAGAGGGAAAGGATGAAGCTGGGAAGAGAGGACGAACATGGGGTTCGAGATGGAGGTATCGACGATCCAGTGACCTTGAGACTGGTTGTGGTAGTCTCCTCCAGATCCTGAGTAAAGCGAGAGAGCGAAAACAAGCCAAGAAAAATGATCAGCGACGGCCAGAGGAGAAGAAGAGAAGGAGAAGGGAGGAGAAGCGTGCCAACTCACCCTTCGCGGAAGGGACGAAGCTCTCAATCTTCTCGATGGTAGGGAAGACCTTTGATTTGATGGTTCCGTTGACGCTCATGCTGTTGATGGTAGAGAGTGCGAGAAGTAGGTTGGGGAAGGTGGTGGTTGATGGGGAGGAAAGATCAGCCTGCGATTCCTTCTTTTGCCAGGCTCGCAAAGTTCTGGCGAGATGTGCCGTTCGCCCCTTGGTTCGCCTCGAAGAAAGCCCGAAGCGAAGCTGGACTCAGTTCGGGCAGAGAAATAAAAAGAATAGAGGGGGGAAAAGCATGACATGTGAGCGCAAGCGACGACTACTATAGTCGGGACCGAGAAAATCTTCATCTCGTTCCTTCCAACCTCCAGATCGCTACACCCCCGAATACTGCCCAACTCGAAAATACAAACGCTAGACTCATGAAGAAGAACCAGCGTCCCCTTCGCCTCTCAGCCCACCCCAGCACCGTCACTCCCAGCCCTCCCGACGAGCACCCCTCCCCTCCGTCTCCTCCCGCACTCAGGTCTCGCCCACTCCTCGTCCTGGAGATCAACGGTCTCCTCGACGACGCCGATAAGGTCCTGATCTTGTTCCTGAGAGGACCTAGGGAGGAGGTGGAGTGAACCGAGGCGGGCGACGAGGGAAGGTCGTCGCTCGTTCGGAGGGACGTCGAGGCGGGAGGAGGGAGTCGTTCCTCCTCCAGGTCGAGCTCGTCTCGGTCTTCCTCCTCCTTGGGTAGAGGAGCGTAACCATCCGATGCGAGAGAGGTTGAAGGCGGATCGTCGCTGTTGGGGTTGGGAGTGACAGTTGTGGAAGAGAGGAGGGAAGCGGCGAGACGAGACGACGCCGTTCGCCAGAGGAAGATCGTCGTCGCCAGTTGGAGGACGTTGAGGAGGAGGAATAGAAGGAGGAGGAGGTGAGTCGATGTGGTATCGGGAGGTATGTCCTGAGGTGGTGATGAGGGAGGTACGACGAGGATTGAGGAGGAGTTGGAGGGAGGAGTAGGTTTGGGGAAGGTCGGGAGGTGGATTTTGGGCGACGCGTCGAGGAGGAGACCTGAGAGAGTTTGAGTGAGGGTAGTTGCTGCCGACTCCATCGATTTGTGGGCTCCTAACGCCGTCGAGACCCACTCCTTCTCCACCAGACCCGGAACCACCAGAACCTGTGAGGAGAACGAGAGAGGAGCGTCAGAGGGGAAATCGGACTCGACGTTCGCATCGACACTTCCTTCTTCCCTCCCCAACCACTCGAAATCAAGATTCGAAGGACTCACGAGTAGCAGCGTCGCAAAACCATGACCTCCTCCAAAAGCGATCATCGCAGGCACAGGACTCCTCGTCAAGACAACCGGCAGCACGAGCCAGACGAAGCAAGACAACGTGAGGCAGGAAGCCAGGACGAAGAGCCGATAGACGATGAACGTGTCCCTCCTGTCGGTGTGGAAGTGATCATGGATCCACCCGGCCATCGGGTAGAGAACGATGGAGAAGGCAAGGAGGAGGGAAGCGTAGCTTGCGCTCGTAGCATCGGAGAGGAGGTAGCGTCGTTGAATGAGGTTTCTGTGGAAAGGAGGATGGATCAGTGCACGAGAATGATCGGGAAGGAGACGAGAGGACGACTCACGATGAAAGTTGAAGGAAGGGAGACCAGATGGCTCCGGAGAAGATGTTGAGAAGGATGAAGATCCAGAACGAGTCTCCGAGCTTGGAGAGGTTGGTGAATCGAACTCGACGACGTTGGAGGACCTTCTCGGTGGCGATTTCGTCTGGGTCGAGGGAGGCGGAGGGGGTATCGGAGGAGAGGGTTCGATGGTTGCGGTAGTGAACGACGCAGTAGAAGATGTTGGCGGCGAAGCTCACGCTGGAGGAAGAGAGCGGAGGAGGCAGAAAGCAAGGACGACGCGTTAGCGATTTAGTCCTGTTCGAGACGAGAGAACGGTGGGTGACAAGATGGAAGAAGTCTTGTGCGAGACTGGGAGGCGAAACTCACGAGGCGAGGAGCGTGCTAGCGACGAAAGGACCTCGTCGACCGAACCTCTCGGAGAGAGGATACGACGTGATCGCGGAAACGAAGCTGGCGCCTTTCCCAACGACGAGTCCGAGGGCAAGGGAGAGCCCTAGTCCCTTGTGGCTGAAGTACCGAACGACTGTGGTAGGCGAAGAAAGAGAGAGCGAGGTGAACGCGTCAGTCGAGGGGGACGAGGACGCGTCTCGAGCCTGTGAGAGAGGAGAGACAGAACAGGAAAAAGAACGCACTGATCGTTTCCTGAACCACCGCCAACGGAGATACACCCAGAGAGAAGATCCAGATCCCCAACAGCATCCCCTTGATGGAACCTTCTCCATTCGCACCTGAGGAAGTGAAGAACAAGATGGTCGCTTGGCCAATCAGGATGAGGGAGGTGGCCATGATCGATGCGAGAGGAGTTCCGAGTCGAGCTGTGAGAAGTCCACCGACGAGAGGTGTCCAGGTGTTGTTGAGACTTGGAAAAGGAAAAGGAAAAGAGTGACGAGGTTCAGTCGAGGTGTCGTCGACGACGAGGAGGGAACGGAGGGAGGGAGGCTCACGAGAGAGCAGCGAGTAACAGAGAGAACTGAGAGTTTGACGCTCCCATTTCTCGGCTGACCCTAGATTTGATCGGACCCAGTAAATGAGTGCCACTGTGAAAACGATAGGACGAGGTGGGCGATCAGCAGCGAGAGAATGGAAGAGGAGGGAAGGAAAGGGAGTTGAGCTCGACGTCTTGCTCCTCCCCCGCCTATCCTTCCCGAACGACTGAGAGAACGAACTATGAACGAGATCGGAACTCACTAGTGACTTCCTACAGACAGCAAGCATGCGACGAACAACGCAAACCATCTCTCTCCCCTCTCTCTACGAACCAAAGCGAGCTCGTCCTCCTCCGATGGCTGATCCTCCTCCTCCTCGTCTTCTCCTTCCTCCTCCCCTTCCACAGGATCCTCGTCTTCTGAGGGAGCGTCGGTATATCCAGCCCGAGGTTCTCTTCTCCCTTGACTGCGATCTAGTGGGTCGACTTGAGTTGGTGGAGGGGAAGGAAGGGGGGAGGAAGGCGAGGTTGCGAGTTCGATCTCGGGATGAGGAGGGAGAGGAAGGAGAGGAGAGCGAGAGAGTTTCAAGTGGAGGGACATGCTGGGGGTTTGCTGAAAGTGTGACAAGCTGTTAATTGGAAGAGAAGATGACCATGCGACGGAAGAGAAGGGTATAAGAGGGAGTGAACGTTGGAGGAAAGGAAGGGATATCCGAGAGGTTGACCGAAATCGGCTCGTCGTCGCTTGGGTCGAGTCTCCTCCTCACCACCATCATCAAACATCTCTGAAAGTCTTTGAATACACCCTCAAAGCCCCTCAGACCGACAGAAACTTCGCTGCTCGTCCAAAAATGGCTCTCCCTCCTCCTCCGAGTCCTATCCCTCCCCTCCTCGTCCCACCAGCTGTTCCTCCACTTCCCTCTTCTCTCCTCCTGGCGAACTTCCTACGTAGACCTCTTAACCCAAGCTCAAATCGACTTCCTACCCTCCCTCCCCAGTTTCGCTTCCCCAGCAAACTTCCTTCTTCGCCTGACTCACCCCGAACAAACCACTCTCGTCGGCCGGGGGACGTCGTCGGTTTCGCGACGGCTACTAAGGAGGAGGACGAGCACGGGTACCTGACCTTTCAGTCTGTGTATCTGCTGGAGGAGTGGAAAGGGCAGGGATTGGGTAGAAGGTTGACGGACGGGGTGTTGCCTGAACGAGAGGCGGGGAAGTCGAGAAGGGCCGTTGTCGTGTGCTTGAGTGATAATCAGCCTGGAAGGGATTTTTACGAGAAGATGGGATTTACTAGGTCAGTCCTTGAAGTTCTTGGAGCTTGAGATTCTCGTAGGCGACGGCGACGAGCGAACTTCAGCTGATCTCCCTCCTCGTCTTGCCCTCCCGTTCCTTTTCCGCCTGGCAGAGTCGTCAGGACGGAGCTCATCGAGGGACTTGGGCTGAATAGAGTGACGCTCTCTCGAGATGCTGGTGGGCCGGAGATTGAGAACGTCCAGCAGAGGGAGAGTCTGCACCGTCCCAGAAGACAAACCGTCGACAGGTTCGCTCCCGCTCTTCTCCCCTCTTTGTTTCTCCCAAAATCTCTCCTCAAAGCTGACCGTTCTCTTCTCTTCTCTCTCTGCATACCTCTCTTTCGCTCCAGGTCCGGCGGTCTAATTTTGTCCATCTTTCTCGGCTCGTCGTTCGAGGGAGGACGCGTCGAGCAGGTTCGGATCTCGTCGACTTTCGTCTTCGACCCCTGGTTCTTTCACTTTCGCTTCGCAATAGATGGCTTTCTCTCTCAGAGGTTGCGACTTGCGAGACCAGCTCACAACAGGAGAGATAGGGAGGAAAAGAAGAAGGAGGGTCGGCGACTCAACCGAAAAAGGTCGAGTCAGTTCGAGCTCGCCTTCTTTCCTTCTTCCCTTCAACGACCATCTTCCTCCAGAGCCTCCCTTCTTGTCAGTACGCTCTTGACTGATACTCGCTCACCTCCTCCACCTTCTTAACTCACTTTCTCTGCTCCCTCTCTCTCTCCAGGTCTCAGCGAAGGATCATGCCAGCGCTCTCTTCGATCCGCCTCCCGTACTTCATCGTCAACGCCTTCACGAGCTCAAAATCCACTCCTACGAAGCTCGGGAACCCAGCAGCTGTCTTTCTTCTCGAGGAACCCATCTCCGAAGAGCAGATGAGTGCCGCGGGAGTGTGAGTTGACCTCTTTTGGCCTTTCTTTGAGCTCGACTCGACGGTCAAGACCGATGCTGACCCCTCCGCCTCTTCTTTCGTTTCTTGAGCTGCAGATTAATGCAGCAACCCATGTGCTGCTTCGTCGTACCAATTCCAGGTGGGACCAAGGAGGTGAAGGACTACAAGATCTGGTGGGCAACTGCGACTGGGCAGATCGTTCCTTTGTGAGTTGGACAGCGCTCGTCCTTCGTTCCGTCTCTCTTCGTCCCTCTTTGCTCCAGACTGAAGTTTCCCCTTTTTCAATGAATAGATGCGGTCACGGATGTGAGTCTAACGCTATATCATTCTTTCCAGACCAGTTCGTTGCTCTGTAGCCTCACGCTCTGCTTTCGTTCTCCCCTCGACGCGTCCGAATCTCTCAGCCATCGCCACCTCAGTGCTTCTCTCGTCCCAAAATCCATCGCTTCGGCTCATCAACTATCACACTCAAAGCCATGGTATCCTTCCTTCCAACATCCTCTCTCCTCTATACGCCGATGTCACCTTCGTTCGTCCCCCTTGCGTTTCTTCTTCTTTGCGTCGTTCAACTTCGCCTCATTTGACCTTCCTCGAAGACTTTCACTCACGACTTCTGTCTTCTATTCTCGTCTTGTCAGCCTCTCCACGACACTCCTACTTCCATTCCTGAACCGGAGCGATCCCAAATCCTCGAGTGCCTCTTCAAAGCGATCCCCAACTCCAAGGAGGACGACTTTGCTTCCATCTCTCGAGGGAAGTTTGATACCGTAGTAGAGTGGTCAGATACTGAGAGGCCGTTGAGCAGTTTGGAGGTCGTGGGAGAGGAACTGGTGAGTCGTTCTTTTCCGCCTGTCGCTCGAGACGCGTCTCGCCGCGTTCATTTCTTCCTCGGTTTCAGACAGATACCGAGCCTCACACTCCTTCTCCCTCTTGCTCCTTTCCACCAGCTTACCGTCGGTGCTCGAGGAGTGTGCTTGGTATCTCATCCTCCGGCAACCTCTGCGACGAACGGAGAAGAACGACCCGACTTCCTCGTCCGAGTTTTCCATCCCAAAACCTGCGTCCCACCCGAAGATCAGGTCTGCGGTTCGTAAAACTCTTCCTCTAAATCCGTTCCAATTCTCAATGTTGCTTCTGACTGACTTCCTCTTTCCCTTCTGTCCCCGTTCGTCGCGTCGAATCGCAGGCTCAGCTCACAGCGACGTTCTGCCCTTCTTCCTTTCGAAACTTCCTTCGAAAGCTACCGGAGAGGAGTGGATCAGCCACCACGTCGGTTCGAGAGGAGGCAGATTGGGTCTCGTACCTCTTGGGGAGGGGAGGTTTAGCTTGAGAGGGGAGGGAGTGGTGGATCGGGAGGGGGAGATAGAGATCTGATGCCAGGTTTAGCAGCTGGAGAGAGAACGGGAGGCAACGCAGTTCTCTTCCAAGTCTGAAATAGCTGACCGAATCGAAAGATGTTGGCGAGGAGGAAAAGAAGGGCGGTCGAGGTCGGCTTTGCGACGCGTCCCAAGTCGTCGAGCTCGAGGTCGAAGGAAATTTCACCCGCTGTTACTCAGGGATTCTGTCAGTGTGTAGATCCATTATAAACTTTCTGCTTTGAACCAAACAGATATATATCCCTAACGACGTCGCCTTCACAACCGCCGGAGGAGCTGAATGCCTAGAGAGCTCTTTGAATCTTCCCTCCCCAACTTCGACCCACTCGCCCACTCCTTCCTCCCGTCGACATGTCCTTCTCTCCTACCTTCTACTCAACCGATGTCCCAGGCAATCATCCAGGTCTCCCGATGTTCAACGCCATCCAATCCGTCACCGTCAAAGACCCAGACATGGATCCCGTCGAGAAAGCGAAGCTCGAGGAAGCCCTCACAAAGCACCTTCGAAACCTCAACCCTACCGTCGTCAGACACATCTCCACTGGTCCCGTCTCCTTCTCAGGGAAGGGAGTACCTTTCGTCAGACCTCAGCTTGACCACATGCTCCCTCTCGCGGTGGCTCTGGGGTTGGAGAAGGAGGAAGGGTGGAGGGAGGCCTGGAGGAAGATGGCGCGAGAGAGGGAGGACCTCTGCAAGCTTGTGAGTCTTTCTCAAATCTCTCTTTCTCTTCTCGAGCTCTGATGCTTCAAAAGCTCACCCTAGCGCTTCGATCCTTAGGTTCGAACTGTTCTCGAGTGGAACTACCAAGAAGGAACAGATGGAAACACCTTCGAGGTGAGCTCGCTCCATCTTCCTCTCCCTCCCCTTTCTTTCCTTCCTCTCGTCTGTCCTCCTTCTGATCGCTTCCTCAAACAGTACTGCTTCTGTACGAAGTATCTCCCTCAGGTCATCACCAGCGTACTCAACGAGCCTCAACCTTCAATCTTCTCCTCTCCCTTCGATCTGATCCTTCACGGAGCAGCTTCAACTCCTCTTCTCTCTTACTACCTCTCCCTTCATCCAGACCTGGCGATCAAGCTCCGAAACGCATACTACCAAAAGGCGCTAGATGGTTTCAGGTTGGTGAGTAAGCTCTTCTGCAGTCTTCGGACCCATTCGAACGAGATCTCGAGCTGATACCGTACCTACATCTTTCTCTTCCCTCCCGCGACAAGAACGTCGGCGAGAACGATTGCTACTCGCACTTCTACCCTCATCTCGGCGTGATTCACGTTTGCGTCGAAGCCTACACCTTTTCCCCACATGCTACCCCATCGCAGAGAACCCTTTCTCTCCCTCCTTTCGAACCTGTCGCTGAGTCGAACGTCTTGGCCGTCGCTCGCCGTCTTCAATCCCTCATCACCTTGTCCCCGAAGAAGCCTTGGGAGGATAGGTTTGCTCTAAGCTTCCTCGTTTTCAGCCATGCTATCCCAGAAGAAGGGGATATCCGAGTCAAGTATCCCGACTTCCAGGACTCGATGAGCGCCACGGGCTGGGAGTTTTGCGGCGAGCAGACGTGCAGGGTTCGAGAGGCTGCGAAGATGAAGGCTTGTTCGAGGGTCAGTACGAGAGCATGTTCGTGATTCTCTCAACTTCTTCCTTCAAGATCTGACGCTGTTTCCTTTTCTCTCCAGTGTCGGGTGACCAGATACTGCTCGACGGGTGAGCTGCCTCGCTCGAGCGAGAACGACGAACGACGCGTCCCGCCGTCCTCGACGTTGACTGACTCCGTCTCCTTCCTTCCTCTTTCTCTCCTTCCACTCGTCCAGATCATCAAGCCAAAGATTGGATCAGGCACAAACCCTTCTGCCAGAAGCTCCTTTGGGACGCTTGAGGTGGGCTTCAAAGCTTCCTTCGTCGCCGAAACGCACACGTCGACGCGAAACCGGACGCGTCGTGATTTCATGTTTTCTTTTCTTTTCTTTCACTCTAAATCCTCGTTCGATTCTCGGGCAAGAGTAGACTTCTGAGTCGAGCACTGAGCAGAGACGACCAAGAGATCCTCATCGAGAACGAACGAAACGAGGGACATCAAAGAGAATTGGTAAACAGACGAGAGTCCGAGAACGAATACGAGAATCAAAACGAAGGGTATAGAAGCGAGAGTCGAGAGAGAGGAAAGGGAACATATGCAAGCTAGCGAAAGCGACCGAAACCAAGTACAGTACGAACGAACATTAAAACAACAAAAAGACGGAAAAACCACCCTCTCCCTCCCTCCCTCCCTCCTTCCCTCCTTCCCTCCTTAACCATCAATCCCAATCCCAATCCCACTCCCGCACTTCTTCACCAACCCTTCCCCCTCCCTCGCCCTCCTCCCTTCCTCCCTCTCCTCCTCCGTCTCCAAGTGCTTTTCGAGCTCCGAGGTCGAAAGCGGGAGGCCGACCCAGTCTGGACGGTCGGAGCGGAGGAGATCGAGCAGGGTTTGGCGGGAGGAAGGGTGGGTGAAGGTTTGGAGGAGGGTGGGGAGCTGGGGAAGGGAGGTAGAGGTAGGGTTTGGGGCGGGTGAAGAAAGGGGGAGGGAGGAGTTCAGAGTTGAGTTTTCGTTCAGCTTTTTCAAAAGAGAGAGAACGAAAACAAAAGAGAAGAGAACGAAAACAAAAGAAGACAAGAAGAGACTCACATCGCCTTCCACGAGATCCTTCACCACCTCCCTGTCCCTCTTCCTCCCCAACCACCCTTTCCAAACGTCCATCCTCTCCCGATCCAACATCTTCGAAGCCAGCGCCTTCACCGCGTCGTCCAGACCTCCTATACTCGAGGCACCCACTGAGCTCGTTCGGTCCCGAGTGGGAGTCGCGTCGGTGACGGGGAGGGGGAGAGGGGAAGGTAAGGTTGGAGAGGGTGGGGGAGAGAGGGAGGAGAGGTTCGGCGGTGGGGGGTGCATTCGGAGGCGGATCCTGGGGTGGTAGGTTGACGAAAGAAGAGACGAGCGGAGAGGGACGAAGGGGATCGAAAGAGAAGGAAAAAAAAGGAAGAAAGAAGAAAGGTCAGTGAAACAGATTCGAACAAAACCGAACGAACCACCGACTCGAAACGAACACGGCTAAAAACCAACTCACCACTCCCTCCTCCTCACCCACCCTTTCCAGCCATGCCAAGGAAGAACAGCATGCCACCCTTTGTTCCTGAACCACGAGTTGTACTCCCCTAATCAAAAAGCCCAACGCCAAACGTAGCACGAGTCAGCTTCGATTCGAAAACGACGCGTCGGGGGAACGAATCCCAATCGACTACTCACAGCCCTTCTCATCCGTCTGCCCATCCTTCCGCATGTTGATCATCCACGAGGAGGCCCAGGACCAGGTGCCATCGGGGAGCTGTGGAAATCAAGGTCGTATCGTAGCCGTCGAGGAGGGGAAAGGCGGGAGGGAGGGAGGGAGAGATAAATCAGTTCTCTCTCTTGTCGTGTCGTCCGACGCGCCGATCGATTTCTTTCTGTAGGCTCGTTACTCACCTGGTACGAATCCAAATCGTACGGCGTCTTGCACTGCTCCTTGTCCCTCCCAGGTCTCGTGAACGCCGAAGGATCCGTTGGGAGCAAGGAGGAGGAAGAGTAGCGAGGCGTTCCGAACCAGATGATGCTGCCGTTTCCGACGCCGCAAAGAAGGTAGATAAGAAACCCGTCAGTTTTGCTCTCATCTCTCGTCTCTGCCTCCCCACTTCCTGTCTCGTTCTCCCCAAACCGAACACGTCCTGAACGAAGAACGAAAAAAACGAAAAAACGGAAACCCGACGACGCAAGACTCACCCCCTTTGATTCTCCCACAACCTCTCCCAAACGACCTCCCCCCTCGCTCCTCCTCCTCCTCCTCCTCCTCCTCGCTTCCCACCCCCGCTAAGCACCATCCCACCTCCTCCTCCTTCCACCTGCGCCTCCTCCATCTCCTCCCTTGCGATCTCATCCCTCTTGTCCTCCCATCGCTCGACGGGGACCTCCTCCACGGACAGGGAAGCGGAGGGAGCAGCAGAGGCGAGGGCTTCGGGTGCGTCTCTTCCCCAGGGGATGGGTTCGAGGGGTGGGGTTGGAGGGGTTGGGGTTGGGGTGGTCTCGAGAGGGGAGAGGATCTCGTCGAACGAAGTCGGTCTAAAAGGAGGTCCGTTGGTGTTGTTGTTGTTGTTGTTGTTGTTGTTGTTGTTGTTGTTGTTGGGAGTTGGAGTTCGAGTACGAGGTGGTGGGGAAGGTAGAGGAGGAGTAGCTTCGTCGGGTGTTGCTGTTGACGAGGAAGAGGTCGTCGAAGGGAGGGCAGTGGGAGCGAGAGGAAGTTGTCTCCCTGAATCGAGTCTTGGGAGCTGAGGAGGGTTGCTGGTGACCATGCCCAACGGAGCTGACGAAGGAGGGAGGTTAGGGTCTTCGCCTTTAGCGTGATTTGTTGTCGTTGGTGAGAGGAGAAGAAGGGAGGAGGAAGGTGAAGGAGGTGGGAAGACGAAGTTGGACGCGACGGAGGTTGAAGTTGAAGTTGAAGGAGAGGAGGGTTGTTGTTGTTGTTGTTGTTGTTGGGAGGAAAAAGGGTGTGTAACGATATGGGAAAGATTCCTGAACGTCGACCTCGCTTCCTTAGTCGAACCAACGGAAGAAGTCCTACTCGAACTCTTCCTCAAACTGCCTCCTCCTCCTCCCTCCGACCCTCCTCCCTCCCCGTCGCTGCTGCTGCTCTCCCCTCCTCCCTCCGCAGACCTCACAGTCCTAACGATCCTACTCCCAGCTCTATTCAACTTCCCTTTAACCCCTTTCACGCCATGTCCATGCTGAGCGTGAAAGCTCTTCTTCCTCCTCCTCCCACCAGCGTTCGAATCGACCTCGCTCCTCCCCATCGTCACCTCCTCCTCCTCCTTCTCCTTCCTCTCCTTCCTCTCCCTCCGCTCGTTGGACCGTTTCAAATCCCTCTCCTTCTTCAACCTCTCGGAAACTTCAGGATTCCTAATCAATCTTCTTCCCTGATGCCAGATCTCAAAAGTGACCTCCTTCGGTCGATGGTGTTTCCTCGAGGAGGAGGAAGGACCGTGCGTCGGAGGTTCCGACGTCCATTCGACGTCTTCGTCCGAGGGTTGGTTTCGATTCGGTTCCGTTCCTACTGCTACTGCGCTTGGTGCCTTGGTTGGTGTTCTGAGGGACGACCTGGAAGAGAAGGAGCTCAAGAAGCGTTTCTTCTGGAGGTGCGAGCTGATGGCGGTGAGGTCCGAGGGGGAAGCGAGAGGGGAGAGCTGAGGGAGTTGAAGGGTTTCCGTTGGAGCAGGAGGAGGGGGAGAGGGCGTACGAGATCGAAAGCGGGTGGACATCCTGCTCTCGAACGAACGAGCGAGGGAGGGAGGGAGGGAGAGGTCGAAGGTCGAAGGCGGAAGTGAGAAGGAGCGAGAGAGGGTCGGGCTTTGGAGGAGGCTGGAAAGCAAAGAAGAAAAGCACCAAAGTCAGCTCTTGAGAAGTATACAGATGCGAAGAACAAGTTCACTCACATAACACGACAAAGGCGAGAGCCCAAACGGGAAGGGGGCGGGGAGGAGGGTAGTGGACAAGGAGGGAAGGAAAGGGGATTGGGTTCAGCTTGGATCCTTTCAATTCGCCTGACCTGGGCGTCATCGAGAGAAGGTCCGTCGGCGCTTTGGGACCGGCTGCGGGAATATGTATGTATATATACAGGCAGCTGGGAGAAGAGTTCCGAGATTAGGGTCGACGTGAGCTCTGATGACGTTTTTTTCTAGAGAAAAAGAGCTGCCGTTTGCGTGAAAGAAAGGGACGAAAGAAGAAGAGACGAGACGCGTCGCGACCTACCTTCTCGAGGCGGAGTGAGATCTCTGCTTCCTACATCAGCTATATAGGATGCTCCCACGAGAAGGGAAAGATTGCACTCTCTCTCTCTCTTTCTGCGACGAGACCTGAGCGAAGAACGATATCCCATCGACGCACGCAAGCAATCAAAAGAAAGACCCTGCGTCGACCCCGATTCGAAACCCATTCGCTTCGTTGAAGACCCTCCTCGTCTCTCCTCCGGAAACCAGAACTGCCGTATCATCTCGGAACTGAAAGGGACTAGAGGAAGCGAGAACGAGAGGTGTCAGTACTCGTCCAAAGGTCAAGAGAGAGAGCGAAACAAGACGAACCTCGCTCGACGCGTCGTTCACCAGATCGGTTCCCAGCAGCTCTTCTTGTGCTTCTTCCAGTGAGCTCGTTGATGTTCTGAGGAAGGGAACGAAAAGGAGAGTCGGCATAAGTACCAAGCGAAGAGAGAGGTGAGACCTGGACGAACCACGACAGCAGTAGCGGATCGATTTGCACTGGAGGAAGAAGAAGAGAGGGAGAGAGAGATTCAGCGAAGAGAAAGGGAAACAAAAACAAAAGATCCACTCACCTTCCCACAAGCCATCATCTCCTCTCCATCCTTCAGCTTCGTGCAATTCCCAGTCGCAACACCAGCTGCCTCCGCTTCGCATCTCCACCAGGGCATGTCGGCAAGTTGAGAGAGGTAGTGTTGACGAGGGGACTCGTGTTTGAGAATTTGGATGAGACATTCCAGATGAATGCTGAGCTTGAGAGCTTCGGTCTTGCGACTGTTCTCCTTCGAGATGGAGCGGTTGAAGTTGACGCGGAAGCGTTCGAGACGGGAGAGGAAGAGTCGAGAGGAAGGAGTGGAGGAAACCTCTCGCCCGTGGAAACGGTCGACCGTGAATCGGATGAAGAAGAGGACCCAGTTCTTGTGCGTACGGCAGATTCCCTGGGATGGTTTGTATGGGGACGTTTGAGTCTGCGAGGGAGGCACAAAGAAGGTCAGAGCTGAGGCGCGCAAGGGGACCGAGGGAGGCGAGACGAAAGTTGGGCTGGTTTGTAAAGATCTCGACTCACCTGCTCCAAGATGAGATCGTCTTCGGGAAGTTCTCCTGCGTACGAGCAGTAGAGGGAGTCTAGCAGAGCAGCTCCAGCTGGCGACCTGGCGTAACGACTGAAGATGAAGTTCGATTTGTTTCCGAGAGCCTTGAGAACTCGCGTCCAAGGATTCTCCAATCCTGTAACGGATGCTAGCTGGTGAGCGTGGACGATCTGAGGAAGGTATAGATGAGCGAGTTCGGTCTTCGAAGAGGGTCAGTCAGATTTGTGGGAGAGGCAAGGAAGGGAGGAAGAAGACGGTGAAAGCTCACCAAAGCGCCGTGGTCGTCCGAGTCCGAGATAGCGAGAAGGTTGTTGGCCTGATAAGTAGTTGTAGGAAAGTAAAAAGATGAGCTCTCGGCTAAAATGAAGATATGGGATCGAGAGAAGGACGAACCACGAGGTGGATCGGGTTGACGATATGGTGAGGACGGAGGAAAGGAAATCGTTGAGCGTTGAGTGTGTCGAGCTCACGAACTTCGACGATCAAGCGTTCGTAGGAGCCATCCTTGAGGCCCATCGTGGTCGCAACCTCGTCGCAAGTTGGGATTAGGCCGAAGTCGAGGTAGCCTTTGTTCATCAGAAGGGAGGAGAGAAGGAGGGAAGGAGGACTGTCGACGTTGAGAGGAGAACGGAGGTCGAGCTCAACAAACGATCTCGTTTCTCGTCTTCTCTTCTCTTTCTCGTTCTCGACCCTGCTCCTCTTCCGAGAACCTCCCACTGACTCACCTCCGTATTTCTTTGTTTAGCCCTCGTAGGGGTTGGATCTGATGCTCCTCGATAGATCAGAGGTCGAAAGACAAAAACTCGATGGTTCAATCGCTCTCCTCGTTCTTCTTTGCTTCGTTCTTCGTTCGAGAGAAGTGAAAACAGTTGAGATCGATACACTACCGAAAGGGACGTTGAAAATGAACTCAGCACTAGACTACGTGAGAAGAAAAAAAAAAAAGGCACGTCGCAGGCAGAGAGCCAAAAGAGGGGGAAGGGGCAAAAAAAGATCGAGACGACGCGAGAACACAACGAGAAGGGCAACCAAAAAAAAACGAGAAACTACGAAGAGCAAAGGAAGGTGAAGGGAGAGCAAGTTTAACCCTGCACCAACTCCTTCAAAGCCGAACAAGCGTTCCCAACCTCCGCTGCCCACTTCGCCGCCGAGTATCGAGATCCAGCGGTGATGGTGTGCACCTTCGTCTTGGCCTGATCTCCCTGAGACGAGCGAAGGGAGTTGAGGGCTTGGATCAATCTGGGGAAACAAAGAGGGAAACGATGAAAGTCAGACCGAGTTCAACGAAGGAAGGGTGAGAGGAAGGAAACGAACCTCTCGTCCGACGTAAGAGCGACGATGAAGTCGTAGTCCGAAGTGAGAGCCGACGGAAGAGGTGAAGGGACGACGGAGGTAGGAGGAGGGGCGTGAGGGGAGAGGATGGACGCGACGGCGGAGGATCGAGTGGTTTGACGAGGGAGGACGAGGAACGCGTCCCGGCCGGGGTAGATTTGGAGCTTGTATTTCTCGCTGTTGAGGGACGAATCAGGAAGCAAAAGTCAGTTCAAGACCATTGAATGAAGAAGAGATGCGGAAGAGACGAACCAAAGCACATCCGAGACGTCTGGAAAGGAAGATGAACAAACAAAGAAAAGTCAGCGACGCGTCGAACTCGACGAGGAAGGAAGATTGCAAGAGGGAGGACGTACGGTTCTGAGCCTCAGCAGCCTGTCTCTTCGCCCAAGCATGATCCGGAGTCTCCTGAGCGTCGTCTCCCTCCTTTCGGTACGCAGAGTACGAATCCGAGAACCTCCAAACGATCGAAGCTCCTCGATCCTCGATGTACGATCCAGGGGTTCGTTCCGAGAACTGTGTCGAACAAAGGTCGATGCATCAGTACTTGATCGAGAGGACTAAGAGAGACGAAGGAAAGGACGACGTACGTAGGCGAGAATCTCGATGCAGAGGCCTCTCCAGCTCATGTCGAGGTTTCCTATCGACGAGACCCAGTCCCGCTTCTCGTCTCTACCAGCAGGCTTGATGAAGCATCCGTGCTCGGCACTGCGAAGGAGTGGAACGAAGGCTGATCAGTCTTCAAGCTCTCTCGACGAAGAGAGAGGGCGTCGAAACTCACACGATCCCCAACTTTGGAACCGCCGCGCTCACGCCCTCGAGATCCGAGATTCCTCGACCAGAAAGAAGGTAGACGGTCGTGCTCTCATCGGTGGTGATAGCCTTGAGAAGCTCGATGATGGGCTGAGGGACGTTGAAGCCTTCCTTGTGCCATTCGACGGGGTTGGCGGTCCAGACTGAGCAACGAAGGAAGACGCGTCAGAACGTCCGACGGCAAGGGTTCATCGAACGAACGAGGACGGAGAGGGAGGAAGATAGGTTTCGAAGGACTCACGAACACCCTCCAAATCGAGGAGAAGAAGTCTCTTCTTGGCCTGCTTGAACTCGGGCTTGATGAGCGTCGCGTCGAGTCGAGGGATCTCTCCTGGGGTTCGAGAGCGTTGGTTGAAGTGAGCTCGTTCGAGATGAGTGAGGTACTTTCGAGCCCAGGCTGAAAAGGGAGAAGGAAGGCGAGGTCAGTGAAACGAACGTCGAGGGAAGGAAACGCGTCGGAAACGAGACGAACCTTGAGCAGTGTGATCCTTGACGTGGTTGTCGAGTTCCTGTTGAACGAACGATTACATCGGAAAGTCAGTCTCGACGAGAAAGAACGAACGAAAGATGCCCTAGCACGGAGCGAGAACTCACAGTCCATCGATCCGTCGCCTCCGCATCCGACATGGTGAGAGCTCGATGAATCGCGTCCGAAACCTGACTGTAATCCCACTGTTTCTCGCAACAAACCCCAACCAACCGAGTCAGTTCGATCTTCGGAAGGTTCAGTCGGAAGGAGAGGGACGAACAGGGTTGACGGGAAGACACGACCTGAAGGAAGAGTAGCTGTACGATCCAGTGAACTCGGAGAGGATCATCGGTCGGTGCTTCTTGTCCTCTGCGTTTCGTTCGAATCGAAAGAAAAAGCAAGCCTCGTCAGTGAAGGCTCCTTGAGGGTACGAAAGCGAAAAAAAAAAAAAAAAAAGAGGTACGAACGACAAATAACGTATTCGTGACTTTTTGACCCAAACCAAAAACGAAACGAAAACAAACCCAAAGTCAGCTCTCCCATCTCTTCTTCTCTCCTCTACTTCTCTTCTCGAACACAACGTCTTTCCCAAGACTCACCTCGTCAAGTTCATCCCCTCCCTCAAACTAGTACAGATGAACGCATCCGCGGCCGTCAGCAATCCAAGGTACTGGCTGAACGTGGGAGGTTCGGTGTGGAGGAAGACGACGGGTTGGTAGGTGAGGGACGAGAACTTTGAGTTGATTCGAGTGACGATGTCCGAGACGTTCTCTTGGGACTCGTTGGTTTCCGTGGTGGAGAGGGCGACTTGGATGAGGACGACCTGGAGGGAGGGGAGGGGGGGGGGAGGGAAGGGACGTGAGCTCGAACGCGACGAGAAGAAACGAAGCGACGAAACGAGAAGAACGCACCTTTCCTTGCCACTCCGGATAGGTCTGCAAGAACCTCTCGAAACTGAGAAGCTTGTGTTTCAAACCCTGTATGTTTCGAAACGAGAACCGCCCAAACTTCGTCAGCAATCTCTCGTCTCTCTCCCTCCCTCCCACCCTCAACCCTCCCCCCCCCTCCCCCCCTCCCAAAAAAACTCACCTTGACCTCATCCAACTTATCCCTCGCCACGATCAACTTGGTATCCCCGTACCTCTCCCTCAAACTCCTCGCCCACTCCTCCACCTCGGGCTCCGCTCGGCGCGCCTCGAGGGTCTCGACGTCGATCCCGATCCCAAAGACCTCGACGTCGACGAAGGAGGAGTTGTAGTGGATCCCTTTGGGCGTGGCTTCGACGTGCTGGAGGACTCGGGAGACGGATTGACGGAAGTGACGGGAGAACTGGGTGGGTTGGGGAGGGGGAGGGAGGGAGGGAGAGGTGGGTGTGAGTAATCGGGAAGAAAAGACGAGGAGAAAGAGAAGAGTCGAAACGAGACTCACATTGTAAGTCTGGAACCCAACCAAATTCGCCCCGAGCATCCCTTGGATCAACTCCTCTCGCACTGTCACACAACCAAACCCCAAAGAAAAACTCGAAAGAGTCAGCTCTCCGTTCCAGTTCTTCCTTCAGATTCGTTCGAAAACCGAGCACTCACTAGCCAGACACCTAAAGATCTCTGAACTCGGGAACGCGATGTGCAAGAAGAACCCGATGATGGACTTGGGGAGTTTGGCTCGAACCATGGCTGGGACGAGGAGGAGATGGTAGTCGTTGATGAAGATCACGTCGCCTTCTTGGTACTGTTTTCGGGAGCGACGAGGGAGATTCGTTTCGTTTTGTCGAGACGAGGGAAGGAAAGACGAAGAAGGACGAAGGGCAAAGGCGAAGAAAGAGAGAAAGAGAAAGAAAGAAAGAAAGAAAGAAGAGTTTCGAGATCAGCACGCGTCTCGACGTTCGAAAACGAAAAGAGAAGCAAAGGCGAAAACGTACCGTCTCAACAATCTTCTCCGCAAAAGCCTCGTTCACCTTGACGTAATCCTCCCAGTTGGTCGTCTCGTCCTTCCGAACGGTCGAGTAATGGAACGTCGGCCAGAGGATCTGCTTGCAGAACACGTCGTCTTAAAAAAAAAAACCCAAAAAAACGCAAGACGAGTTCAGCCCACCTCTCCTCTCCCCTCTCCCCACCCAACCCACCCCCAACCTCCCCAACCAGCTCGTCCCAAAACTCACAATGTCCCTCAAACACAGCATCCTCCAACCAAACGGCCTTGCTCCTCTGCTCTTTCCAAAGCCTCTCCTCAATCTCTGTCCTCACCTTCCCACTCACTCCGTCCGTCCTGTTGCCCAACGCTCCAATCCAAACCATCCCTTCCGTCTCTCCCTTCACGGCCTCCAACGCGTTCTGCAACCCGATGTTTCCCTGCGGGTTCCTGCTCAGATGGAACGGGTGGGCCGCGTCGGCCTGGTTGTTGGAGTTGTTGTTGTTGTTGGTGAAGGGAGGAAGGGTGGTGTGGGAGGAGGAGGATCTTCTTCTTGAGGAGGAGGAACGGGAGGTGGATCGAGTAGGGCCGAGAGGAGGTTGTTGTTGTTGGGAGGAAGGGGAAGCGGGAGGGAAGGTTGCTGAAGTAGGAGAGGGTTGTTGACCTGTCAGGAGAGCTGAACCGCGAGAGGGAGTTCCAGGGTTGGTGGTAGGGATCAGAGGCCGAGGACGAGTGTGAGAAGTGGTCGTCATGGAAGGGAGGGCTGAAGACGAAGGCGTCGAGTAGTGCTGTCGAGCTGAAGGGAGAGGGAGATCCGAAGGAAGTCGTCCTCCCGGTCCTGATCCGATCGAGCTCTTGCCCGCTCTCAACACCGGTCGAGGAGGAGCACCACCAGCTCCACCGTCGGTTCCAGACTTGGGAGAAGCGTTCCCAGATCCAGCAGGGGAAGATTTGGCTGTTGTTCTGCTGGGAGGGTGAGCCATCTCGGAGGGAAGTCCTCGAACGCCAAGTTGACCTCCTCCTCCTCCTCCTCCTCCTTTCGCCATCGTCGTCGTCGTCTTCGGAGCAGTAGCAGCTCCTTCAGCCGAAATGGTATCGTCAAGAGGTCTCTCTCCATGAGCAGGAATGGAGTGGTGGTTGACGGGAGGAGGAGGGAAGGGAGCCTGTTGACGTCCGGCCAGACCCGTCGGGAGGAGGGAGGGAGCGAAGAAAGGGTTCGTTCCAGAGTCGAGGTCGGCTTTGGGAGTAGAGACGGGCGTGCCTGCTCGGGATTTGTTCTTGTTCTGAATAGAAACGTAACAAGCGAAAAGAATAATGGATTAGGAACGAAGAGTTGGAAGAGCAGCGAAGGAGGGGTCGAGAGAAAAAAAGAACATCCCATCCCTTCCGTTTCCCTCTCCTCTCCTCTCCTCCCCTCCCTTCTTTAGTTTGAAACTCACCTGCAAATCATCAATGATCGAAAGACCCGTAGGTCTCAACGCGAACGCTCCCGCCAGAGGTGTAACGTTCCCCGAGCTCGTCGTTCCTGGTCCTCCTCCTGTATGTTTCCTCGTTCCGAGTCCCGGTCGGAGGGCTGAACGTTCATCTCCCACGACGACGAGAGGAGGAAGGCTGACGGTGTGATCCTCCTCCGAGATGGATTCGCACTGCTCCGAGAGAGCAGGGGAGGAAGGAACGGGGATGTCGAATTCGACTCCGGAAGGGAGGACTAGAGAAGAAAGAAAGGAAAGGCGAACGTGGGTCAGAAGGGAGAGAGAGAGAAGGGAGGAGGGAGGGGAGGAGGGAGGGGGTGATGGGGCGAGGGAGGAAGGCTCTTGAAGCTCAACAGAGAGACGAAGAAAGGAAAACTCACAGAGGGAAGCAACAATGATTCTATGAGATCCTATCATTTCTTCAAAAAAGAGCAGCAAAGAGGGTTCAAGATCTGGGAAAGACGAAACGAACGAGAGATCAGCTCGCTCTGAATTGAACTCGAGCTCGCTCAATCCTCTCCCGCCCCCGACTGCCCTTTCCCCGTAGAGATCCACCACCACCCATGCACGAGAAGCATCCACAGCTTCGAGGGAAGAGAACGAGGCACTCACGAAAACCTGTTTTTTTGAGGGAGGGAAGGGATGGGGGGGTTGGAAGGTGAAAAGAGGAGCTCGACTCCCTCCTTCCTCTCCTGCCCTTCCCCTTCTTCAGCACTCCGCACCGTCATTGGACCCCAACCCAAACCGTCGTCGGTCTTTCTTTTTTTTTTCTCTAAAGTTCAAGGTTGTTGATACGCAGATACAGCAGTTGACAAAACTTTTAGAACTAATGCGAGAGAGAGAGAAGAGAAGAGCTCTGAACGAGCGAGAAGAAAAAACACCCATCTCCCATCTCCCTCCGTCGTTTCCGACGCGCTTCTCTTTCCCTTTTCCCTCCCTCCTTTTCTCTCTCTCTCTCTCTTCTACCAAATCTCATCCTCATCACACCACCTCCTCCTCCTCCCCTTGTCGATCCAGCACCACCTCCCTCAAATCACCATCCAACTCGTTCCTCCACTCCTCCTGATAAGCAGGCAAATCCTCGAACCACTCGTCCGGCGCGCTCGAACTGTACGGAGCCGCCATTTGGTCGCCGTAGACGATCATCGTGATCTAACAAGAGAAAACAGGGGAAGGGGAAGGGGATGGGTGAGTTTTTTTTTTCGAGTAGTGAGAGAGAGGACGAAGGAAGAAGGGGAAGATGGGAAAAGAGGAACGGGGAAAGACGAAACGAAACGAACCATCGTGTTCGAAGCAGGAACCGGACGCGCTCGTGCTTTAGCGTTGGAATGATCGTACATGGTTCGAAGACCTTGCGCCCATTGGGTCTAGAACACAACCAGCACCCAAGTCAGTTTGTAGCTCTTCTCTCTGAAAGCGAAACGGGAGAAAACGAAGACGAACCTCCTCGAACCTCCTCGTCTCGGCCTCCTCCAAAACGATCCTCCTCGGCTGGCCCTTCACCCACGTAGGATCCGCTTTGACTTTCAGAACCAACACTTCATCTCTCTGAACCCAACCCCAATCCCAACCCAATTCAACCCAACGCAAGAAAAGAAAAGAGTCAGGGGAGCACGCGTTGCGTTTCGAGTGAGAGAGGGCGACGGACGCACCAAACGACTCCTGTTCTCAGCCTTCTCAAGCCTGAAAGCACAGCACGCGGCTCCTACGAGGGTGGATTCGCCGAGGGAGAGAACGATGGTTTGCATGTCTGCGAGGAAGGACGAAGAAACGAACGAACGAGAGGGGAGGGGAGGGGGAGTGAGCTCGACGTTTTTTTGAACGAGGAGAGAGAGAGAGAAAGAGAAACGAACCCTTCATAGCGAGATACCCTAGCTCTCCAGATTGATAGGCTTTACAGATGGGTTTGTGTTCTGGCCAGTGCTTTGAATCGAGGAGGCGGAGAAAGGAAAGGGGGGTCAGTTTTTGCGAGCTCTCGTGAAAGGAAGGAGGAGGTTGAGCTCGCGCTCAACCTTGCCGTCTTTCCTTCCTTCTTCTCTCCCTTCCTTCCAACTCTCCCAGCATTCTATCCCAAGAAGAACAGATAGCTACGAGTGACGCTGACTCACCAAAGTCTGACACTCAACCGAGCAGTAAGGCGATCTCGAGCAACCCGAGCAGACGGAACGTTTCCCGATGAGCTCGATGGAGCATTTGCTGCAGGTTGGGTTGATGGGGGAGGGTTCCGAGGATTCTGCTGGGGGAGGAGTTGGGTCGGACATGCTGGGGTTCGAGAGAGAGAGAAAGAGAGAGAAAGCGTTGGGCGGGAGGGTGAGAGTTTGGAGGAGAGGAGAGGAGAGGAGAGGGGAAGGAAGGAAGGAAAGGAAGAGTTGAGCTCGCTCGAGATTTCCCGTCGTCATGGCCACGACGACGGGAGGAAGCAAGTTTCTCGGTTTCGAAAAGCGCGAAGACGCATAGAGCTTTCTCGAGAGAGTAATGGAACTGCCGAGGTTGAGAAAAAATCATCTATCTACACCTCCCTCCCAAAGGGAAAGGCAAGCTCGCCTCGAGCTCGTCTCGTCTCCCTCCTCCTCCTCCCCAACAAAGCTCTCCTCCTAAACGAGCTTCTTGTATCCACTAACCAGCTTCACCTCCTCGACCTTCTTGCCCTCCTTATCCACCACCACCTCGTCCACCTTCAGCTCCTGCACCTCGGGCTTCCTCATGTTCTCCTTCACCTCCTTCACCCTCTCCTCGACCCTCTCCTCCACCTTCTCCACCTTCTCCTTCCCTTCCCTCAGCTTCTCCATCGCAGCCGCCTTGGCCTCAGCAGCTCTCTGCTCCGCCTCTCCCAACACCTCCTTCCCCTTCCTCTCCAACACGTCCAATCCCTTCGCCGCCATCGCGTCCACCTTCTCCTTCGTCGACAACGGTCCTCCCACCTGCTTGTAGACCGGAACGGAGAGAACCTCGGTAGGTTGCGAGTTGGGAGTCGTGTGAGAAACGACGGTGTTGGTTCCAGGGATGACCTGCTTGGACGAGTGCTGATCGTACAGAGGGACCGTCACTTCCCTTCCTGCCTCCTGGCTCACGACGACGACCTGAGGAGGTTGCTGTTCCGACCTCGAAGAAGAAGAAGAAGAAGAAGCCTGGTTCCTCCAAGCCTGAGCGAGTTGCAACCCAGTCGTCTCCTCGAGCTTCTGGACTCCAGCTCCGAGATGCTTCCCCAGGGAGATCCTCGACTCTGCGAAAAAGTCGCGGGTGTCTTCGGTCTTGTCGAGGAGGGCCTCTCTGGATTCCGAGAGGGTTTTGTGCAGTTCCGGAGCGTAGTGGGACGTTTGGGTGGAGAGTTCGGTGGAGAGGTTGGAGGCGAGTTTGGGGAGGAACGTTGGGAGGGCGAGGAGGAAGATGGTAGGAGGGAGGAGGAGACGGGTGGTGATCATTCCTGGAGGGAGGGGAGGGGGAGAGGAGCCAGGAGAGAAGAGGAGAAGAGAGCGGTTTAGGGGATGGTTTGGGAAAGGGGTAAGAGGGAGATGAGGTTGAAAAAGACGAACGGTTTCGAGCGATGATGGATCCAGAAAGAGTCGAGACGAGAACCCAAAGGAGTCCGGGGTTCAGAGGTTCGTCCTTAGGGATCAGGCTGTCGACCTTGTCTGAAAGAAACGACAACCAAACACAACAAGAACAAAAAGATATCAGCTCTCGCTTCTCCTCATCCGCTCAACCTCTCAAAACCTCAATAAGGAAAGCAAATGAAGAAGAAGGGAGCTCACGAACGACCCTTCGTTCTCCTGCGACGACCCTGCTCACGACGGCCTGAGTCCTCTCTCGGATGTCCTGGATGACAGAGGTCGTCGCTTCTCGACCTGTAGCGATGTGCGACGTCAAAGCTGAGGATTCCTCGACGAGGACGATCTGAGGTTGGGCTTGAGGGTAGATGGGAAGCTGCAAGGAGAGAGAGAGAGAGAGAGAGAGAGAAAACGGAAGGATCGGAAGGAGGAGAAAAGGTCAGCTCCTTCTTCTTATCGGGAGCTCCCCTCGTCCCTCCTTTCGAACCCAGAAGCTGGATTGAGGAGCTTGAGACGAAGATAGAGACGTGAAGGACTTACCCTTTCCCTTTTGAACTCTCCCTCGAGCAGGACAGGTTGAGACCTCGAGACGACGAAGCCTCCGAGAGCGATGGAGCCTACAGCGAGAGGAGCAACCTGCGAGCCCAACGAAAGGAAGAGATCAGCATGGGAGGACTCGGAAGAAGGAAGGAAGAGGTTCGAACGAGCTCACCTTGGATACCAGAGAGTTCATACGAGAAAAGGAGAGTAGTAGTTGGGCTGAGTTGATGGCCGTTTGAAGAGCACCTCGCACCCTTCCTTCCTCTCGTTCCGAACCCTCCTTCGCGAGTTGATCCCGAACGACCATCTCCCGCGACTACTTTTTCTCCAAAACTTACTCCCAAAGTGAGCTTCAGTCACTCGTAGACCCACTTCAACGATCGATCCTAAACTCCTTTTCCCATCTCCTTTATCACTCCTTCTCAACAGGCCTCCCAAGAGTCTCTCTCTCACTCAATCTCTCTCCTTCTTTTCAAAGCTCAACCTCCCCTCCCTTCATGCTCTCCTCCATCGCCTTCGACCCTCCTCCTCCTCCTCCTGCACCAGAGCCTGAAATCTACACTTCGACCACGCCGGAAGGAGACGTGGCTACGATTACTTCGGAAACTCTGGACGAAGCTGCGATTCTGAACTCTGTGAAGGACGTGAAAGCGGGAGGTATCTGCGTCTTTGTTGGGACGACGAGGGATACTTTTGGAGGTTCGTTCTGGTCTCTTTTTCTGTTATATTGAAGCTCAACTTTTGGAGCTTAAGTGTTTCTTGCAACGTTCAAATGAAAAGTCCAGCGCTTCTACCAATCCCCTCACCAAAAAAAAAACTGACGCTCTCCTCCCCTCCCCCTGCAGACAAACCCGTCTCCCACCTCTCCTACACCTCCTACTCCCCCCTCGCTCTCAAAACGATCCTCTCCATCCTCACACGCACCCGATCCCTTCACCCAACGCTCCTCCACCTGAGCTGCCACCACCGCTTGGGCACCGTCGATCCAGGCCAGACGAGCATCGTGATTGCGGTTTCGTCGCCGCACAGGAGGGAAGCGTTCGAGGCGTGCGAGTGGGTGCTCGAGGAGGTTAAGAGGAAGGTGCAGGTTTGGAAGAGGGAGGTTTATGGGACTGGGGAGGTGTTGGATCAGGCGCAGGGAGGGGGAGGGGAGGCGGGAGGGGTGGAGGGGAGGGAGGGGAGAGGAGAGGAGGAAGGAGACGGGAAGTGGAAAGAGAATTTTCCAGGGGGGAAGTGGAGGGAGGAGGAGTTTAGGAGGGAGAAGGAGAAGACGGGTTGAAGCTGAGGGTTGGTCGGGAGGGAGGGAGGAAAGCGGTCGCGTCGAGGTGAGTTTGGGGGGGTTTTCGAAACGCGTTCGAGCTCGTTTTCTTTCTCGTTAGAATCGTTGTCCTGACTGGTAACGTCTTTGATTCGACTCGACAGTATACACATTAAAGAAGGCTCCTTCGTCGCGAGCATCTCGTCTCCGGATCGCTTCTTTCATTGATTGAAGGAGGCCGTTGTTTTTTCACGTTCGTTCTCTTCGTCCTCTTTTTCCTTCTCTCCCTTCTCCCTCGCCTCTTTTCTTCGCTAAACTCCGCTGTCTCCCGGCCTCTTGACCTACCTCAGGTTCATCCCGAAGTTTCTCTCACGATTCACGATGGTTCCTCAGCACTCTTTCATCGCTCTCGACGGAGACGGAGGCGCCGATCCAAACATCGTCGTCTTGCGTCGTTCGCCCTCCAATCCTAGGAATCTCGTCGATAGCAAGCAGTCTTCTTACAGTACAAACTTCATAAATCTACGGTTTTACTCAGCGTCCAGGTTCAAAAGGAAAGCAGCCAAGGGTCGAGGAAAGCGAAGAAGACGACGCGCCCAACTTCGCTCTCGTCCCTTTCTCTCGATATCCTCTCCTTTTCTCCCTCATTCCTCTTCTTCTAACTCAACCCCCACTCTTCACTTCAAAGAACGAAAGCTCATCTAAAAAACCATTCAAAACACCCAAACCCCCTCTCTCCCCCCCTTCCCTCTCTCACAGCCCAAACGCACCCCCCTCGTTCCCCTCCCCCTCCTCCCTCCTCCCAGGATTATCCCCATCAGGCAACATCGGTTGAATCCCTCTAGCCCGCTGAAACCTCTCAGTCGTGATCTCGAACGAGCGAGGCAACCGATCGTCCCAGATCCCTTGATTTTGGATCTGTTGAGCGAGGGAACGCGTGCAGCTCAGGATGCGGGACATGCCTGCGAAAAAAAGGGGGAAAGGAGGGAAGTTAAGAGGGGAAATTGGGTGGGAAAAGGAGAAAGGAAGGAGAAGAAGAGAGATGGACGAAACCATGTCCGTGGAAAGCGACGGCAGCCCAGAGGTTGGGTTGGTTAGGGACGGGTCCGACGAGAGGGAGGATGTCCCGGGAGTAACCCATGATTCCTGAGGAGATTTGGTTCGGGGGTTTCGGAGATGAGTTTGGAGAGAGAGAGAGAGAGAGAGAGAAGGAAAAAAAAAAGAGGAGGGAAAAGAGAAAGACGAAGGACGAACCAGTCCAAATCCTCGTCAATCCCTCGCCGGGAGCTTCGTCTCCCCAGTTCAACTGCTTCTTGAGGTATCCCGACAGGTCTGCGAGAACAAGGAAGATTCAGTCAGTTTTCAATCCCAGTTCAGCGACACGTTGAAACGACCACTCACACTCCTTCACAGGTTCGAGAACGACGCTGTCGTCGACGACTCCGATGAACTCGTCCTTCGTTCCTAATCCCTCCCCGACGCAGGTTCCCCAGCCGACTCCCATGACGAGTCCAGCTCCTCCGGCGGTGACGAGGTAGGGTCCTTCGAAGCCGTAGGTGTAGTCAAGCGAGCCTGAGGCGCCGGAGAAGGAGGGAGGGGTGGTGATGAGGGAGGCGTGTCCTCGGACGGGGGTGATGCTGGGGGAAGAGAGGGACAAGAGGAGGCGGAAGAAGGGAGTCAGTCATCTGAGTTAATCTTTGAAGAGCGGTTCTTCGAGCTTCATCGGGGAAGGAAAGGGCTCGAACGAAGCGAGTCGAGAAGCGACGCGTTCGCCATTCGTTTGGAACTCACTGCTTCTTGAAATCGTCGTCTGCCTCCCCGAACAGATGTCCCGTGTGAGCATTCGAGCACAGCACAACCATCCCAGCTTCTACACTCCCCTTCGATCCGACGGTCTCGACCTTCCAACCTTCCTTTCCTTCGCCAACGAGAGGAGTGATGGATTCGACGGGCGTCCACGTTTGGAGTTCGAACGAGGAGGCTGAAGAGGTTTTAGGGTCGAGAGCTATGCGAAGGAGAGCGGTGCAGAGTTTGTGAGGGTGAACGGATCCAGCGGGTTTGAGGTAGGCTCCGATGGCTGTTGGTGTGCGAGAGATCTGAGAGGGAGACAGAGGAGAGGGAAACGGGGAAGCGATCAGCGAGGGAAGAAACGCGACGAGCATTGAAGAAGCCGTAGGTTGACTAGGAGAGGTGATCGAAGCAGAGAGTCTAACGATACGGGAGCAGGAAGATCGCAAAGACGAGGGAAGACGCCAACTCACCCTCTTCGCCTCCTCCGGATCTTCGATCCACTTTGACTCCGTCTCCTCCTCCAACCCTTGCTCAGCCCTAGCATCGAGCCAAGCTTTCCTAGCAGCTCGCTGGTTGGCTTTGACGGACTCAGTCTCGAACACTGCAGCGTTTTAGAAAGAACGATGGTCAGCTCGACGCGTCGTCGTCGTCCTCCTCTAGCTTTTCCACGCCTCTCCTCCCAGCATAGCTGCAATAAGATGCAAAACTCACCCCCGATACCCTGACCACAGTACAGATCAACCTCGTCGACCAACCCTTCCTTCTCACAGATCTCCTTAGCGAGCTCGTAGTTTTCTCGCTCGGACTTGATGATCTTGAGAGCTTCGACTGAAGAAACACCAGCACCTCCTTCTGAGAGCGGGGTGATGAGAGATGGGTAGGCGTTGGAAGTTGCTGGTGCGAGATGACCTCCGTTTCGTCCAGCTGAATCGAAGAAACGAAGCGAGAAGAAGAGGGTTGGGAGGTGAGGACGGACGAGCTCTGAAGCGATTTTGAAGCGAAGATAAACGAACTAGCTCCTGAGGCAACATCCTTAGCTTCCAGCAACAGAATGGTCTTCCCTTCTCCGGCTGCTCCTGGTCGAGTGAGTTGATAAGCGAGCGAAGCACCTGGGCGAAGCGAGAGGGCGAAAGCGTGTCAGTCTGATCTTTCTGTCGAGCTCACTTCCAACTTTGCTGCCTCAAAATCAGACGAACCAGTCATTCCGGCTCCGATGATGACGATGTCCACCCTTTCCTTGGGTAAGGAACTTTCTTTCCCATAATTCCAGAGACTTTTGGGACCTTTGTTCTGTGAGGATCAGGAAAGGCGGCAACAGCAAAGGAAGGCGAGAAAGGTGAGCTTGAGCTTCGTGCTGGCAAGAGGCTCGTAAGATCGAGCGGAAGAAGATGGAGGACGAACGGTTGCTTGCCAGTGAGAGACTGTCGACGTGAAGGGTTGTGGCCAGCTTGACATTTTCTGGGTAAGTGAGTAGAGTGGTGGGTGAGAGTTGGGAGCAGAGAGAGGGAGGGAGGAGGAAACATCAGTCGAGCTCGATTTCGCCGACGGAGATAGCCTTGGGCGCTCTTTCACTGGCCCTCTCTCTGCAAGAAAGACTGGCGGATTTTCTGAGTCGAGCAGAATAGAGACTTCGAAGTAAGTCTGTCGTTCTTGCACGCACTTTCTGCCAAAAAGAGAGCAGGAGGAAGAGGGAAGGGGCATAAAGGAGCGCCAAAGCGAGACGGCGCTCTCGAGTTTGTTGACGCGACTTTCTTCTCCTTCCTTCTCTCGCCAAACAGCTTTGCAATCTCTCTTATCGCACCAGAAGATCATTTCACGAGTCTTCTGTCGAATGCGAAGATTTTCTCGCAGAAAGTCACGTAACCTTGTCGGCCCAGGTCGGGCGAAATCACCCCAGCTTGATTTCCCATCCCTCCCTTTGCTCCCTCTGTCCTCCATCTGACCTCCAACCTGTTCTCCGTTGCACCCTCAAGCTTTTCACTCTCCTTCTTTCGCTCGACGACATCTCTAGACTAGACTCTCCGGTATGGCTGCTTTACAAGGTCAGTCGGAGGTGAAGGAAGCGGAGGGAAGAGGACGGTGAGAAGAGGGAGGAGGGGAGGAAGGGGTTGAACGAGCTCAACGTTTTTGAGAGAGCCGTCCTGCTGGAAAGCTGATTTCTTTCGTTTTCCTTCGTTCGTGGGAGCAGATGACTCTAAGGTGCTGATCCTCTACGCTGGAGGAACGATTGGTATGCTTCAAAGCGATGTTGGGTGAGTGAAAGAAGAAAAGAAGCGAGCTCACCAGATTTGGCGAGCTCGTCCTCCCTTCTCCTCCTTCCCTCACCTCTTGTTCCTTCGACCCGTCTCGCTCCTCAGCCGCTGATCCTACTGCAATCTGGTTCTTGTCTCTTCTTCAAACAGATACGTCCCCGAACCAGGATTCCTCACGGTTCGTACCTTCGCTGTTCTGTTACCCTCCTCGCTCGACAGCTCCCTCCCCTCTCTCTCCTTTCGTCTCACTGATCCCTTCCCTCTCTCCGTTCTCAACTAGGCCACTCTTAAAGCTCAATCTCGATTCCACGACCCTACTCGATCTTCCCTCCACTCTCACACCCAATCCTCCTCAGCTTTCCTCTCGTGGTCCTCCTCCGCCTCCAACCCTTCGTCGTCGCGGCCGACAACCCCTCCCAATCACAACCATCAGCAGTCCTACAAACCCTTCGACGACGCTCTCGCTTTCACCGTCAAGGCTTCTCTTGCTGATGAGGAGTCCGAGGTCGAAGGAGAGGTGCTGCACGATGGAGAGGACGGTGTTCGCTACCGAGAAAGCAGAGTTGAGGGTTTGGTGACGCCTCCGGTAGATAAGGGTGGACGAAGGGTCAGATATTGTGTTTTGGAGGTGAGTCTTCAGTCGAGGGATGTTTCTATCGCCGGTGTTGGTGTAGATCTAAGAGGAACAGTGACTCTCGAAGGCCGGAACTGAGCCTTCTTGTTCCTCTCCTCACGCCTCTCCAGTACTCGCCTCTCATCGATTCCTCGAACGTTTGCTCTTCAGGTTCGTCCCATCCTCTCGTTCCTTACCTCTTCTTATCTCCATCGCCAACTGTGGTGTCAGCCGTTCCACTCTGTCTCGACGTCGACGATCACGAACTCATGTTTTCCCTCCCGTTCCCGCTCTCCAAAACCAGACTGGATTCGTCTCGCCGCCGACATCTCTCTCAACTACGCTTCGTTCGATGGATTCCTAATCCTCCACGGAACCGACACCATGGCCTTTTCAGCGAGCGCGTTGAGTTTCTTGCTCGAGGATTTGGTGAGTTTCTCGTCTTCCGTCGCGTCGGATCTTCTTGTCTTGCAGCTAGCTCACCCGCTCTTCGCGCTCTCGATCCCCAGGGAAAGCCTGTGATCTTCACCGGAGCTCAGAGTCAGTAGTCTGCAGCTCTTCTCTTCTACTCTTCGAGCTGACTTGACCTCGACGTTCTCTTTCCGAATCCCTCCACTGCAGTTCCTCTCTCCTCCCTTCGATCCGACGGATTCGCCAACCTCCTCGGCGGCCTCATCATCTCCGGAACCTTCCCTACTCTCCCCGAAGTTGGTCTCTTCTTCAACGGAACCGTCTGGAGAGGAAACAGGACCAGGAAGATCTCGAACGAAGGTTTCGACGCGTTCGAAGGAGAGGGCGGAGGAGTTGGAGCTCTGATTACTGGTGAGTCGTATGACAATTTTGTTATTTGAGGATGGGTGCTTGTCTAGTGAGATGTTGAGATGGAACCGTTTTCACGGATGGCGGAGAGGGAGGGGAATGAAGAAGATTCGACGGGAACTGACATCTCTCCCCTTTTTCTTCACTTGCCGACGCATAGTTGGGATCCACATGGAGGTCAACTGGGGTCAGATCATCCGACCAAGGGCTTTGAGTCCGTTCAAAGCTCATCGAGGTGAGTTTAAGCCTCGAAAATCGCGTCGAACGAACGACGCGTCTTTCCTCCTCTGCTTGAAACTAATCTGTTTCCCTGGTCCCTCTCCTTCTTCCGTCAACTCGGAAAGGCATGTGCACTGATGTCGGTGAGTCGCCACTTTTCCACTTCGGTTTCTCAGGGCGAAGAGTTTCGAATCAAATCTGTCCTGACTTCCTCCCTTTCCTCCCCTTCTTCCCCTTCTTCCTACCGTTGTTCTATCATTCTCTAGCCATCCTCCGAATCTTCCCCGGTATTTCGGCTGCCTTCTTCCGATCCTTCCTCTTCTCGGCTTCTCCACCCCTCAAAGGAGTCGTCCTCGAAACGTTCGGAGCAGGAAACGCGCCTGAGCGGGAGGACATCATGGCTGAGCTGAGGAAGGCAACCTCGGAGATGGGGATCGTGATCGTCAATATTACTCAGTGCCCTGAAGGATTCGTGAGCAAGGCTTACTCCGGAGGTTGGGCTCTGGAGAAGGCTGGAGTTGTTGCTGGAGGTGGTGAGTTTCGTTTCTTTTTTCATCCCGTCTCTTCAGCGATCTGGGCTTCCAAATCAAGTAGGCTGACCTTCATCTCCTATCTATGTCTACAGATATGACCACCGAGGTAGGTTTCGCTCCAATCTCTTCCCGACTTGCGTCTCTTCTCCGTTGCGTGTCGACGCGTTGCCGAGCTGACCTTCGTTTCATTTGATCTCTCTTCATTTGCCGCTCAGTGTGCTCTTACCAAACTCTCCTACCTACTCTCCAAACCAAACATATCGATCTCTCAAGTTCACCATCTCATCGGCGCCTCCCTTCGAGGAGAGATCTCCTCCCCTCCCTCGACGAACGACACTTCCTCCCCCGAACCAGCCATCGAATCTCTCGAACGTCTTCAAGACCTCCTCCTCCAAGCCTCTCGCCTCTCGGAACCTCATCCTTCTTCCTCTACCGTCACCGTCACGGTTCCACTCCCTCCCATTCCCTCGGACTTCGCGACCCTCCCGTCCTCAACGAACCCAGTTCATCCAGCTTCGAGGACCGTCGCAGCTTGGGCCCAGCCCTCGAAATCAGCAGCCATCTTGGAGTCAGCTCTACTTCCTCATCTCCTCACTTCGGCAGTGAAGAACGGAGATGCTGCGTTGCTGAGCTCGTTGCTGGACGAGCATGCGTCGCCGAAGATGGGAAGTCCCGGCGCCGTCTCGACGGAGAGGAATCCTGCCAACGGAATCAATGAGGTCGGGATGAGTTTGTTGCATGTCGCTGCTATTCATGGGAAGGAAGCGGTCGTGAAGGTCCTGCTGGAGAGAGGAGCGATGGTTCACGTTCGGGATCTGCTCGGGTGAGTGTTTCCTTCCCGAAGAACGACGAAACAGGTGATTCGACGGGTATTGATCCCCTTCTTAACCTTTTCGCTCTTTTCTAGGCACACCCCTCTATACTACGCTGCTCGACAAGGTCACGACGAGACGGCGAAGGTGTTGAGAGAAGCAGGTTCGTCGCGTCTCTCGTCTTCCCTTCTTCCCTCTTCTTCTTTCGTCCGACCAAACGCTAACTCTTGCACCTTTTCGCTCTTCGCTCAGGTGCCATGTTTGCTGGCTCGGACGTAGAGGGTGGGTTCGTCGAGTTGGGAAAGAGGAAGAAGACTGAGGACGTCGACGATCAGCTCAGCGGAGGAATCTGGGATTGATGATAGCTTTCGTTGCAAAGGATTGAGCCGAAATCTAAACGATGTGCATCGGAGTAGCCGACAATGAGAGCAAAAATACCTCGCAACAACCCAGACACTTACTCCTCGCACACCCTTTGCCTCTTCGATTCTCGACGCGTCGTCACCAATCGGTTCCCAGCAGCTCTTCTTGTGCTCCTTCCAGTGGGATCTCTGATGAGCTGAAGATGGGAAAGGAGGGAGAGTCAGGATAAGTACCAAGCGAGAGAGATGAGACCTGGACGAACCACGACAGCAGTAGCAGAGCGATTTGCACTGGAGGAAGAAGAAAGGGGAGAGATTCAGCGAGGAGGCGAAGAGAGTTCGGGAAAAGGAACGAAAAAGAAAAACCACTCACCTTTCCACGCGCCATCAACTCTTCTCCATCCTTCAGCTTCTTGCATTCCCCAACTCCAACGCCAGCTGCCTTCGCCTCGCATCTCCACCAAGGGGTCAAGCTGCTCGACGGACTCCTCCTTCGGGAAGTTGAGTTTCAGGAGACTGATAAGGAATACGGAATGAGCGAGCGGCCTTTTCCCGTCGTTTTCCCCCTCGACAGTGAGAGCAGAGGCTCTGGGATCCAGAGCAGCACGAAGCAAAGCGTGACCAGGAATCGCGCCTCTCGGGTCTCTCGTTCGAAGAGAAGAGCAGATCTGAACGCCATCTATCATAGTTCCTCGTCCTCGTCATCGTAGGACTCCTGGATCAGCCTGAGAGAGAAAAGAGAAACGGGTGGGGAAAGAAGTGAAAGACGCGTCAGTGAAGGTCGCAAGAACGCGACGCGAAGCGATTTTCGTCGACGACCGGAGAAAGGTCATCTTTCAGACTAACCGGTAGATGTACGAAGGAGCGTGATCACCACTGGGCAAAGGAAGAAGCGGGGCGAGAGGAAGATGAGTGACTAGCTCGACTCGAAAAGACGAGAAAAAAACAAAGATTGCACTCACTGATCCGTCAAAAACACGTCCAACAGCTCCGGTCCAACGTAATCAAACCTCGGGTTTACAACCTCTACCACATCCCCAATCTTCCCGCCCTCTCCGAAACCCAGTACCTCTCCAGGAGGCCCGAAATCTCCAGCTCCAAACTCCTGATACTTGTTCCAACTCGGCGTCAACTTGTACTGTCCCGCACAGACGATGACCTGAACCGAGTGAGCTTTGGCAGCTTTGGCGGCGAGAAGAGAACCGGAGGGAGCGAAGATACCTCCGGTGGAAAGGATGGTGGAGCAGGGGAGGAGGAGTTTGGTGCACCGAGGGATGAAGGCGAAGAGGTTGGAGTCGGGGATGAGGAGGGTTGGGATGGGTGGGACGTGGGAGGAGAGGGACCGAGCTAGGGAGTGACCGGAGAGGCTATGGGGAAAAAAAGGCGGAGGACGAGAGGTGAAAGGTAAGTTTGGACGAAGAGAGGGAGGGAGAGGGCAGAAAGAGAAAGGGAACGAACGAAGGAGCAGTCTCAGCGATGATGACGGTAAACTTTCGATCTTTGGCAGCGTGTTTGAGGAAGGCTTCGATCGTTTTAGAGTGTCCTAGGGTGATGATGATCTCACTGGACGTAGGAGGATAACCAAAAGCGAGGCTGAGGTCAGCGAAACGCGACGAGCTCGACTCCTCCTTCTCCTTCCTCCTTGACGCGACACTCACGTCGAATGGATATGACTTCCAGCTCCCTTGGCGACGTTATCCACTGCCGACATGACCTCGTCAATAACCTCGTCAATGGCTCCGATCAAGTGAGGTTTGACGTTGCTAGCCTTCTTCCCTCCCAGTCCCGACTTGTCGTTGTCCTCCCATTCCCACTCGGGGACGTCGACGGGTGCTGGAGTAGGAGTTGCAGAAGAGAACCCAGTCGAGGTGACTCCTGCTGGAGGACCGACGATTCCTGTAGGGATTCGAGTCGAACGAGAGGATCCACCGTGGAGGAGGAAGGTCGAGAGGGAGAGGGCTGAGGAGGAAGGTCCGAGGAGGAGTTGGGAGGAGGAGAGGGAAGATGGGTTCGAGTTGGACGAAGTGCTTTGGGATTGAATGACGAAAGCTCGGTACTCTTCTCGGATGAGTCGAAGAATTTTGCGGACGATGTTTCCTGAGGCGAACTCTGGTAAGACGGCGAGGAGGGAAGAAGGAGGAAGGAGAAGAACAAAAGGGAAGGGAGGAGGTGAGCTCGCGAGCTTCAAAACGGAAAACCAAACGTAGCCCTTCCAGCCGTTCTATAGGTTTTTGAAGACGTACCTTTGGGTTGAGCGAGAGTAAGCTCCCTTCCAACCTCTTTAACGCTGTTGATCAACTCGTCGATGGATGAGAATTTGGCGTTGGAGACGACGAGCTTGAGGAGGGTAGCGGTCTCGAGCGAGACGGCGTGAGAACCAGAGATTTGTCTGAGAAGAGCCACAGGGGATCAGATTTGAAGAGAGGTGGCGGTCAGATAAAGCTCCAGGGAGTACCACCTAGGAAGGTATAGTAGCGAGAGAGGCAGTCAGGGACGAAGCTGACCTTCTTCTGAGCTTCTCCTTGAGAACCTCAATCGAACGAAGAGTAGCTCGATTCCGAATAGATCCTAAGGATGCAGAAGGCGCCTGCAAAGTCGAACAGAGGTCAGCTTCGGGGTGCCATCTACGAGAGAGTAGAAAAGATGAGCTCACCATGTTTCGTTTGGTAGGGAAGGAAGGAGTCGGGAGGGAAGGAAGGGAGCGAGTCAGAAAACGAAACGAGCTCACTTTCGTCTCCTTCTTCCAACTGCATTTCCCCTCCTTTTTCCACAACTTTTCAGCATGTCCAGCCCTCCCTTGTATGAAACCGTCATCCCAGCAGATCATCCTGGCGAGAGACGAATGAACGAAGCCATCCTCAAGGCGCTCGAGAAGGACCAGAGGAACGATCCTGCCCTCGTCTCGGCCGCGATAAAGATCCTGAAACGAGACATGGAGAAGCCCAGCGTTCATCTCTCTACAGGTCCCATGAGTATGTCAGGAGACAGAAGACCTTGGGTCAGACCTGTTATGTCGCACATGGATCCTCTCGCTGCAGCTCTCGGGTTGGACAAGGAGGGAGGATGGAAGGAGGTCTGGAGGACGATGGATCAGAACAGAAGTCGACTCTGTCAGCTCGTGAGTCGTTTTCCTTCTTCGAAACTTCTCTGTAGCTTCTTCAAAGGCTGATCAAGACGCTCCTCGTTCCTAGGTCTGGTCTGTGCTCGAGTGGAGCTCTGGAAAGGAGGCGGGAAACACGTTCACGGTGAGCTTCCTCCTCCTTCCCTCTCCTCTCTCCTCTCTCACTTTTCTCTTCGCCTTTCCCACAGTACTGCTTCTGCACCAAGTACCTCCCTTCCCTCATCGAGGCAGTCATCTCAGAACCAGCTCCCTCAATCTTCGACTCTCCCTACGATCTCATCCTTCGAGGAGCTGGTCAGACCGCCCTCCTCTCCTTCTACCTTCGAGCTCGACCCGACAAGGCAATCCAACTTCGAGACGTCTACTACAAGAAGACCATGCAGGCTACTACTCTCGTGCGTCTCTTGTCTTCTTCTACGTCCTCTCTGATGTCCTTGAGCTGCAGCTGACGTTCGTCTCTCTCTCTCAAACAGAACTTCGACGTCGACGCGTGCTACCTCCATCTCTGCCCTCATCTCCTCGTCATCCATACCTGCATGGTCGCCTACGCTACTTCTCTTCTCTCCTCTTCATCCCAGAGGAACCCTTCCCTCCCACCCGAACTTCAATCATCCGTCGAGTCGTTCAACCCTCTCGTCGAACCTCTCCTCGCACTCATTCGACTTCGAGACAAGGGCGGAAAGGCCTTCCCTTGGCCTGGATTCCTTTTGGGAAACTACTTCGCGTTCATCATGCCCATCAGAGGTAAAGACGTACGAGTAGAGGAGCCCAGACTCCTTGGTCCCGAGTGGCCTCCTGCCGGAAGCGATTTCTTGATCTGTGGTTCGTCGGGATTGAAGTGCGAGGAGAGAGATCCGAAGAAGTTGATGGCTTGCTCGAAGGTGAGCAGCTATGACTTTCACACTCTTATCTGTCGAACTATCTTTAAACTTTGCTTCTGCTCTTGGTTCTTCAGTGTCGCGTCAGATTGTACTGCTGCGTTGGTGAGCTTCAAGCCGACGCGTCTCGTCCGCTTCTTCCCTTCGCCCTCGCTGATCTCCACCGTCTATGCCCTCCCAGAACACGCCAAAGCCGACTGGGACCACGGGAAGCACAAGTACTTCTGTCAGAAGATCGTTTGGAATGCTTGATCAGAGGACGACCAGATCTGCCTTCGTTCGATTTTCACGTCGACGTTTCGTTTGTTGGCAGCTAGGACGAGTTGATATCATGCATCTTTTCACTTTCCAATCCTTTCCTGACGCGAGAGCAAGCGTTTACTGTGCAAACCTTCAGTTTCGTTCCCTCTTCGACTCTCTTGAGAGCGAGCTTCAAAGACAACCAAACAAACGACCGAGGGCGTTCTTTTCGTTCGCCAGCAAACCTGCTGAAACGAAAACAGAAGACGTCGACTCTTCTCAAATGGAGGAAGAATATCTGCCGGTCGAGTCAGAAGAACATTTGACAACTCTCTGCTAGGATATCTGCCGCTCAGGATGTTTTTCCTCACCTCCACTTTTCGCTGCCGATTTGCCCGTTCGCTCTCCCAACTCTCCTTCCTTCCTTCCGACACCCATCATCTCTCCTTCCTTCCCTCTCTTCCCCCTTCCACCCTTCTCTTCGAATCAACATGTCTCCTTCACCAGTCAGAGTCTCGGTCATTGGAGTGGGGATGAGTGCTCTGTGAGTAGACCTTCTCGCGTTCGGTTGAAAGGGAAAGGAGAAGGAAGCTCAAGCTGACCTCGTTCCCTTCCTTTGTTTCAGCGTCTTCCACATCCCCTTCATCCTGTCCCTCCCCAAGCTCTACACTCTCCACTCCATTCTCGAGAGGAAAGCCACTCCCGAGAAGTCGGACGCTCGGGACTTCTTCCCTGGCGTCAAAGTTGTCACAAACCTCAAGGACGTTCTCGAGGACGCTGAGGTCGATCTCGTCGTTGTTTCTGGACCCAACGGAGTTCACTTCGAGCACGCTAAGGTCAGTGGAGCGGGTACTCGACTGTATATAGGACACTCTGAGCTGACTTGTTTCTCTTCCTAGGCTGCTCTCGAGGCTGGAAAGAACGGTTCGTTGCTCGTCATCTCATCCTTCGCTCTCTCGTCTCTCGTCCCCCATCGTCCTTTCGAATCCCATGGCCCTTTCGTCACCGAGTTAGCCCTCTAATTTTCCACACGCACTGACCTTGCTCTAATCTCTTGATGGTTTCACTTTCCTTCTCCAGTCGTCGTCGAAAAGCCCATCACGCCAACGTTCGAGGAGGCCCAGATCCTCGTCGCTCTCGCAAAGAAGACTGGTCTCGTTCTCGCTACCTACCAGTCTCGAAGGTTCGACTCGGATTTCCTCACTACCAAGGCTCTCATCGAGGAGGGAGCTTTCGGAGAGCTCAGCGAGTTCGAGGTCCGTTTCTTCGTCTTCTTCCCCCTCGAGGAGGAGCTGACCCGATTCGCTTCGTTTGATTTCGGTCTCCCTTAGTCTCACTACGACCGATACAAGAACGAGCTCGCTACTGCTAGGCTCTGGAAGGAGGCTCCCGAAGTTGGGATTGGAGCTGAGTTCGATCTGGGATCTCATCTTGTATGTCTCAATCTGCTCGTTCGACCGACTCGACGCGTCTGGTTCTGACTCCCCCGCCCTCCCTTCTTCCTTCGCCTTCAGCTCGATCAAGCACTTACTCTCTTCGGAAGACCTCAAACCATCACTGCCGTGATCCGAAACTCTCGAGCCATCGGTCACCCAGACGTTTCCGACTCGTTCCACATCCAGCGTTCGTCTCTCTTTGCTTTTTCTTTCTCGGGCGCGTCGACTTACTCTCCTTCTCTTTCCCTCGAATTCCTCACAGTCGGCTACCCTGCTACCGAGGCTGCCGGTCGACGACTTCCTCTTATCGCTACCGTCCAGGGATCCATCCTTTCCCTCGTCGCTCCTCAACTTCGATTCTCCATTAAGGGTTCGTCTTGTCTCAATCTCGTCCTTCCGGGTACTACCGTCGATCTGACTTCCTCCCCACCACTCATTTCCTCTATAGGAACCAACGCTGCTTTCGTGAAGCACGGTCTGGACGTCCAGGAGGATCAGCTCATCGCGTCCGGTTTTTGGAAGGGCCCTCCTCAGGACGGAGCCGTCAAGCCTGACGATACTACCGGAGTTTGGGGAACCGAGCCCGAGAGCATCTGGGGAACCCTCTACACTTTGGATGGAAAGCAGAAGAAGTGAGTGGGACGGACGTCGTTTCATCGAGGGAAGGAAGTTGAGCAGAGCTGATCGTCGACGCGTCTCTCTTTAATCCCTTTCTTCTTTCCAGGGTCCCGAGCAAGACCGGTGCTTACAAAGGTCAGTTCCATCGCTCTTTTTCCTTCTTCTCTCCTCCTTTCTGACGGTTTGCTTTCTATGTATCTCATCTTTCAGCTTGGTTCGAGAACGTCGCTGAGGTGGGTCCCTCTTTCGCATCGCCGTCCCGTCTCGCTCAATCTGACCTTTTGGCTCTTCTCCCCTTTTCAGGCCGTTCAAACCAAGAACCCTTCTCTCCTTCTTGTCAAGCCTGAGCAGGCTGCTCTCGTTATTGAGGTTATCGAGGCGGCGATCAAGAGTTCGAAGGAGGGAAAGAGGGTCAACTTCTAAGTGTCGGGACTCGAGTGTAAATGTATGGATCTTATAAATAACTCAAACCCTTCTACACAATTGATAGCACCGAGTAGAGCGAGCATAAGGGGCCTCGCTGGGAGCCGAACTGGCGACGACGGCGTCGACGCGTCGAGGCTCGTCCTGCGGTTTGGTTTTCGACGAGTTTGGTCTCTTTTCGTCTTCCTCTTTCTCTTCGGATGAGCCCAAAGATGCTTTTGGATACGCCGCTGAGAGTGTCGAGATATCTGAGCAAGAGCGCGAACGCTGGGAAGGCGCGTTCGGTTCGTCTCGTTTTCGCTCCTTCACTTCTTCGTTCTTCGTTCCTCTTTTCTTCTCCTCGGCAGTCCTTCTCTGATTTTTTCCGTCTAGTCCACATCTTCTAGTGCGCTGCGGTGTCGCATGCTTCTCGAGGAAACAGCGAGGAGAGGTCTCACGAAGAGGCGGAATCGGTCGACTCGGATCTCCGTCTCGAGCTTTGTGAACAGAAAGACGATGAGTGGGCGACGACGCTCTGTTAAAAAATAGAAAGCTTTTGAAGTGAGTACGACGTTGATTAGATAGTCAAGCAGCAAGAAAGGATCCCGAGAAGGGAGAGAGAAAGAAGACGCGCCTAATTTCTCTCCCTCTTGATAGCCTCAACTCAATGTCAGTCCGACCTCTCCAGCTTCTGATCACGAAAGAGCGGACAAAACCATTCTCTCCATTACAATCTCGTCACCTGTAAGTATCAGGGGAGGAAGGGCGGAAAGAGAGGAGGAAAACGTGACTCGACGCGTCGGCTGTTCCCTCCCCTCCTTTTTCTTCTGCTCGCCGATCACACCTAGAAATTAGCATCCGAGCAGATCAATCGAACTCTGTATCTACTGACTGTATTTCGATGAGTCCAGGAGTAGGAACGGCAAAGAGAAGGAGGGAACTCGACGAATCTCTCGCTCTTCCCTCTCTCCAAAGGCAAAAACGAACGCTCCCAAGTCAACCCGAACTCAGAAATCGAGCTCGTGCGGTCGTAGAGGGCAGCAAAAGTGAAGACGATGGGATTCGAACCCATGCCATTTCTGACTAGCGAGACAAATTTTCATTCACCTTAAGCTAGCGCCTTAGACCGCTCGGCCACATCTCCCTACAGACAGCCAAGTGTCCTTTGATGACGGCAGATCTCGGTTTGCGGGTCCTGTCTGCTCGTGCTCTCTCTGGGACAGAGGGGAGAGGAAGGGAGGAGAGGGACGCGTCGCGGTAAGAATCGAAAGATCCGCGGGTGGGTGGCGTTCCCTGAGCAGGTTGAGGGCAGTGAGGGGAGATCGTTGTCAGTTTGGGGTTGGGAGAGGCAGATTTGGGACAGCGGTTTAGAGTGTAGGAAGGTGGGGGACCCCAGGTTTGCTGGTTCGAGTCGCGTCAGTTTTCCTTCTTCTTTCTTTTTTCTCCGTTCCTCCTCTTCGCTTTCGCCCTTCCTTCTCTCTCTTCCTCTCAGTTCGTTCCTTCACTCTCGTACGGCCTTCTCCTCAGCAGCGCGTCCCCGTCTCAATTCCAACCAGCCCCTCGCCTCTGCTCTCGTGGCATCAGATCCTCTACAAGAAACATCGAGGGACAGAAGACGCGTCTCTCGGATCTAGGAGATGCACTCGCTCGGAGAGAAGTAACCGGCCTATCCTCGTCGTCGAGAGGTCGTAAGGAAGAGGAAGACGCGTCCCACATCGAACTCCCTTGCCTTTTCAACCTGCTCTTTGACCGCTAATCTTCGCTCTTCCGCTTGTTTCAGACAAAAGAAGTCAAACGAGAGGCTGCCATAGTGTCGTCAAGACCGAGGAAGTCAGTTTCGAGAGCGAATCGTTCCCTTTCGATGACTTCCCTTCGAACTTCGACCCGCTTCAATTTTCAAGATGCGCCTGCTCTTTCTTCTTCCATCTTTCCACCCTCTGAAAATTGCACAGGTCAGAATCACGAAACCCTTTATTCATCTAGACTAGCTCTTTGACGTGCCGAACCCAAAACTCTCCAACTTGCCCTTCGTCTGATCGCCCCCGCCTTTGCGCTTCGTCTCCCCCTCCCCCTCCCGCCCTCGCTCCTTCTCTCCTCCCGTTGTCTCCTCTACCGGTGGAGGCCCCTTCTCCTTTTTGAACCCAAAGCTCTCCAACCCAACAGGAGCCTTCTTCTCTTCGACGCTCACATCCATCGTCTCGTCTCCTCCTCCTCCTCCTCCGGTGCTGATCACGCGCAATTGACGAAGCGAGAAAGAAAGAACAGACATAAACATAAGCGTCAGCCCTCCTCTCTCTCTTCCTGACGAGACACGATCGAGAGAGAAGAGGAGGGAAGACAAGACAAAAACAAGAGCTCACGCCTCGTCCGGCTTCTCCCCAATGTTTTTGTACCTCCCGAGAGCTCGTTCCCTCGCCTTCTTGTGGTCGACGATAGGAGCTGGGTAGCCGAGAGCTTTGAAAGCTGCGGGAGAGAGGCGTCCGTGAGGGTCGAGAAGATCTGGGAGCGGAGGAAGAGAGACGATCAGCAACGGGTCGAGACGCGACGAGGGGAAGAGACACGAGAACGAACCCTTTCCCTTAAGACCTTTGAGCTCCGGGACGAAGTACCTGTAGATCAAGTAGACGAATCAGCCGAAGATTGCGAGAGAAAAAGAGCACGGAGAGGAGAGAGACGCACCTGATGTAGTCTCCAGAGGGATCAGCCTTTTCCGACTGGGAAAGAGGGTTGAAGATTCGGAAGTAGGGCTGGGGATCCGTTCCAGTCGAAGCAACCCATTGCCATCCTCCATTGTTGGCTGCGAGATCTCCGTCGACGAACCTGAACGACGGCGGAAAGAAAGGAGCGAAGAAACGCGTCAGAAACTGGTGCGAAAGAAGTTCGAGAGCAGTAAGGAAGCGGTCTCACTGAGTCATGAAGTATCGCTCTCCGAGTCTCCAGTCGAGCATGAGATCCTTGGTGAGGAACGAAGCGGCGATCATTCGACATCTCTGTCAAGAGGGACGAGGAGGAAGCGAAGTCAGCGCGTCCGTCCGACGCGTTCAAGGGGGAGAAGAAGAACGAACGTTGTGCATCCATCCCTGAGCGTTACACTGTCGCATAGCAGCATCGACGATAGGGTATCCCTGGAGAATGAGAAAGCGAGGAAAACGTCAGTCAAATGAGATGAGACGCAAAGGGAGAGAGAGAGAAAGGACTGACCGCCTTTCCCTCCTTCCAAGCCTGAAGGTATTTCGGATCCGTCTCCCACTGAACTCCTCGGTACTTGACGTTGAACGGCTGACCCATCGAGACTCTCGGGTAGGCAGCGATGATGTGATTGTAGAACTCCCTCCAAGCGATCTCGGAAACCCAAGTTCCAGTAGCTGATGCCTTCTTGTCGACGGGAAGCTTTCCTCCTGGCGACTGACGAGCTGTTTCGGCGAGGACTTGACGAGCTGAGATGACTCCAGAGGCGAAGTAAGGGCTGGGAGGTGGGCAAAAAACGGAAGAGTCAGCTTGGAAGCGAGAAGGAGCAGGAGAAGAAAGGGCAGACTGACCTGAGACGAGAAGTCGTGTCCTTGTCGGCGTGATCACGTCCAGTCCCATACGTTCCGAGTCGAGAGTCCTTCTTACTCGACGAGACGTCCTCAGCTCCATCGGCGATCGGGGAGACGGTACCGAGCTGGGACGAGCGAGCCTTGGTGGTGAGGAAGCGGTTGAGAACCTGAAGACGCGACGAGGAGATCAAGGTCAGCTTCGCCGGCAGGAGACGCGTCTCAGGAGTCGAGAACTCACCTCCACAGCAGCCTCCTCTCCCTCCGGGTGGATCTTCTTCATCGCCTTCGCATCCTTCTCGTCGAGCTCGAATCCCTTGACGCTCGTCGGTATCGACATCGCCTTGAGGTCGTCCCCGAACGTCTTGAGAGCAGAGACGTCGTTGGGTTTGGGAGAGGCGTAGGGAGCGAGGAGAGAGGGGTTGGAGGTAATCATGTCGGACCAGACGTTGTAGAAGGGTGTGAAGACCTAACGAAACGATGTGAAAGAGAAAGGACGGTCAGATTTGGTCGACGCGTCGAAGAGGAAAAGACGACGAGCTCACGTTGTACATTCCATCGCCTCCCGTCTTCTTTTTCACTCCTCCAGGCTTCACCACCAGCCTGTCATGCTTGAGCTCCACCCTAACACCCTGCTTACTCCCTTCCGTCACCAGCCTCAGGTCCCTCTCGAGCTCATCGACCTCGTAGCTCAGATTCGACCAAACGCTCCCAGCTCCCCACTTCTTCGCCAACTTGAGGACCTCCATTGGTTGAGACTTCCTTGGAGCGTCGTGAGGCTGAGAGTGAACGAGGAGAGGGATGTTGAGTTTGGAGAGGGAGCTTTGGAGCGTTCGAAGGTTTCGAAGAAGGAAGTCGATTCGACGGGGAGACCGATCGTGCGCCTTGTATTCTCTGGGAGTGACGACGAACAGGACGACGAGAGGGATCGAGTTGGATTGAGCAAAAGAGGAGGCGAGGGAGAGAGCATGATTATCGGTGACTGAGGGAAGATGAAAAAAGAGAGGAAGGTCAGAGAGGGAAGTGAACGAGAGAGGAAGGGAGGAAGTTAAGCTCACGTCGAAGATCGTTCATTCTCATCCAGTAGATGACGCTCTTCCCAGCTTCGAGAGGCGACTGCTTGAGAGCCTTGTCCTGCTTCTCGATCTCGACTTCCACGAGCTGAAGAGGAGGGTTGGCGTCCTTCTTGTCGGCGTTCTCGACGGTGGAGACTCGAGGATCTGAAGGACGCGGGAGGGACGCAACTTGATCAGCTCTTCCCTCGTCCAGCTTCTCAGCGACATCTCCATCAAAGAACGCACAGATGTTTCCGTTGAACCAATCCTCATCCGCTTGAGTCTGATCGTCCTTCTTCTGACGCTTGGTTTCAGGATTGATATCGTCGGGAACGGGTCGCTTGGGGTTCGTTGAGGTCGAGGCTGAAGAGGAGGAGGGCATGGCGAAGGAAAGAGATCGGCAGGCTTTTAAGCGTAACAAAGGTCGTAGAAGCGTGAGGGTTGGTGATAGGAAGGACCTAAGGGACATAAACCTGGGAAGCAGGTTCGTCGGTGGGTGGAAGTTGAGAGTCAAAAGAAGGAAGGAAGGGGAGGCGAGCTCGAGATCGAAGCTCGATTCGAAAGGGCGGGGACTCCTTCGCTTCATTGATGACGTTGAGAGAAATTCTGCTCTTGCCACCAGAGACCTTCACGTATGCAGATACTTCTCAATCCTTGTTTTGAGAGGACACCCTTTTTTCCTGGGACGAACGGTCGTGAAGGAGGCGAGAGAGGTCGAGCTCATCATCTTCCTTCAACTATCACTCAACCTCCTCCTCTTTACTTCCCTCCCTCGGCCCTCTCTTTGTCTTCCTCAGGATCAGCCAGGTCAAGGTCTCACCCTCGCTCCCTGTTTATCACCCAATGTCGACCTCGTACTCGTCAACAAGCGAGCAGATCGCTCAACTCCATGGGCTGAAGGACGGTTCCTCCAACTCGTCCCACGCTACGTTCAATACTGCTAGTACCCTGAAACTGCGATGCCTCCCAATGGATTGTCTCCTCAGTGTCGGACGATTCGATACTGCTGCCAGGGTAAGGTCCTCTTCTTGTTTCCTCGCTCCATTTTCGCCGCTGACTTCTCTCGTCTCTTCCCTTTCCGTCCGCTCACCCAGGTGACCAAAAAGCCGACTGGAAACGACACAAGCCCCTCTGTATGAAAGCTACCTGGACTTCCTAAACCTCCAGATGAGCATGGTGGAGTTGAATCAAAGGTATGTGAACGTCTCGACGCGTCGCTCGTTCTTTCTCTTTTCAACGACGCAGTCGCAGAGAAGCTTCTCTTCCCGAGCTGACGTCTTCTCGTTCGGATCTTTTTCAGTCTTCGCATAGACGGCACCACATCCTCAACAGGAGGATCTTCGTCAGAGGAAGAAGAGCAGGACTTGATCGCCTCGCCCAGAACGATGTTCTTCGATCTCATGCTCCTTCTTCAGCTTAAATCAAGTCGTACAAATGAAAGCATATTGACTCCTGGTGTTCTCGCAGTCGAGCAGTCTCTTTCGCTCGAAGGGAGCCGGACAGAGACGCACACCAAGCCCATCGCCGCGTCCAACTCACTCTCACGTCTACAGCCAGCTCTCTCTCGCCTCTCCGGCATAAACGCTCTCTACCCCAAGATCTCTGAGAGAGAAAGCTAGATCATCTTTCCTCCCACGTCCTCTCAAGCCGACTAGCGTTCATCCGATCCAACTTGGTTCCGACGCTGCGAAAACAAAAGCGAACGAGTCCCTCCTGCTGCTCCTCCTCTTCTCCCACTGGCTGCGAGACAGGCGATGTGGCTCCGACTGTTCGCATGGGATTGGAGTGGACGGACTGGAGAAACGAAACGAAGAGAGGAAGCGTCAGCGAAGCAGCTCGAAAAGACGAGGAGAAAAGGGAAGGAGAACGCGGAAGTAAACTGACGGAAGGAGTAGGGTTCGGGGAGAGTTCATGAGTGAAGGAGACCAGAGGTCGAGTTACGAGCACGAGCAATTCTGCGGAAGGTTAGAAAGAAGAGAGGAAGCGAGGTCAGCCCGAGAGTTCGAGCCAGAACGAGAAGAGGGGCGAACGACGACGGAGGATTGTTCGCAGAAACGCGTCAAAACTCACTAACGATGACCCTTCACCAGCTAGGTTTGAAGCAGCATATCTTGTGTCTCTTCCAATCGAGTCGCTGATGCTCTGGGAAAATCCAAACGCGGGAGAGAAGACGCTCAGTCGAAGGGGAGAAAAGGGCGATGCGACGCGACTGACCTCGAGAACAATACCGAACAGTGAGGCACTAGAAGATTCCAAAGTAAGAAAACGAAGGTCAGAGAAGGGTTCGATTCGAATTGAAACAAAGAAGAAACATGCTCACTCGACTGCACGCTTCCATCTCGTTTCCTTGAATGCACGTCTCCTCCACTTTGTTGCACTCCCATTGCGCACAGGCCCAGTTACAGCTCCACCAATGAGTGGGCTCAAGCTGAACCATAGTCTCACTGAATTCCTTAAGATCCATCCCTGTCAAATTCAAAACGTTGATTTCGAGCATCGAGAAGTCGCGTTGAGCCCTGGGATCGTCCTTGAGATCGCTCTGGCCCTTGAAAGCATCAGCGGCCGTTCCAAGACGACGAATCGCTGGGAGGATGAGATTGTTTTTGATTGGTATGGAGATGTAGGAGCCTGGGTACGCGAAGAGGAGGTCGTTGCCGCTCAAATCCAAGGCGACGGCGAGGACGTGAACGACGTTGGGCTCCTGAGAAAAGAAAGAGAAGAGGGTTGGGAAGTTCAGTAAGCGTAGGTTCTGACGAGAGGGAACACGAGCAGATAACTGACCTCCCAAAAAGCCTCGGGAAGGCGACAGACCGTCTCGGTGAGCAAAACGTGATAGGCAACGGCCGCGTCCTTGTTCTGACGGACGAAGGATCAAATGTAAGGATAGGAGCTGGCGCAATTCGCCCAGTGGAGGTACTGGACCAAGACAACAAGGGTCGAGTGGCATCGGACTGCAGACATGGTCGTCTGGAGAAGGGACGGGAGGTATTAGGCGGCGACTTCGTCCTGAAGAAAGAAAGAGGAATAAGGATCGATCTCAGTCAGTTTCTTTCACGAGCTACCACTCTACGTCCGTGTAGACTAACCCAGAAAGAGACCTTGAGATGATCAGGTAGTTTCCTCTGGGACGGAGAAAGGAAAGGAGGGCTAGTTCAGTGAGAGAGCAAGCAGAAGTCGAGAGAGGGAGGGAGGAAGGCAGGAGGGAACGAACGATCCAGCGGCCGACTCGAAGCATGCTTTCCCCCTGAAGGGGCTTCGCTGCTTTCCCATCGATCCCTGGAGAGAGTCCGAGCATGGCACCGAACTCTAGGATGTGAGCGGAAGGCATTGCTGATGGGAGGGAGGAAGGCAAAGAGGGAGTGAAGGTTGGAAGGACTTCGAGATCGAGCTCACCGTTTCGACCCCTTCTCTCTCCTTTGAGCTTCTAACCCCCTCAACTCCAAAGAAAAACTACTTCTTCTAGCCTTTTCATCAACTCCTACACCTCTTCCAATCTCGCTCGAAACCCAAAATCCCCCGAAACATCCCCCTTCTCCTCCCAGCAGCTCAGTTACAAAACCCCCTTCCTCCCTCCCCTCCTCCTCTCCTCCCCATCTTCCCTCCCCCTCTCACCTCTCCCCTCGTCCAATGTCCGCCTCCTCCGCCCTCTCCCTCACCTCCTCCGCCTCCGACTCCCCTTACGACCAACTTTCGTACCTCCTCGCCCACCCGAATCTCTCTGAATCGCGGAAGCATCGTCCGACGAGCGAGCTCGTGGCTGAGAACCACAAGAGGCTCAGGAGAGGAGTTTTGGCGGATGGGATTCCGGAAGGAGAGGTTGCGGGTGTGAGTTTGTAACGTCTGGTAGATGTTTTTGGAGGTTTGAGGGAAGCTAGGAAGGACGAAGGGAAGGGGAGGGAGGAGGAGAGGGACGAGCTCATTTGTTGACCTCTCGCTCTCCTCCCCTTCCTTTTTCTTCTCTTTCCAGGCTGGAGGTCGTCCAAGTTTGCGACCAACAACATGGAAGATCTTCCTTCGTATACCAGAGATCTCCTCGGCAGTGTATCTTTCGTACGTGGCAAAGGGGAAGTCGTCCGTTCACGAGAAGAGTGAGTTCGACTGGAGGGAGGAGGAGATGAAGTCGAAGTCGAAGCTGACGTTTCTCGTCTCCTTCTCTTCATGCTCAGTCACCAACGACGCCTTCCGAACCCTAGCCACGGACCAAGACTTCAAGGACAAAGTCTCGGAGGAAGCTCTGGTTCGACTGCTGGACGCGTTCGCTTGGAGTCATCTCGGTGAGCTCGACTCGTTCTTCCTCCCTCCCGTTCGTTCATTCGACGCGTTTTCGCTGATCTTTTGGACCTTCGTTCGATCCAAGATACCTTCACTTACGTTCAAGGTTCGCTTCTCTTCCCCTCTGCTCCCATCGCACTTCCAAAGCTCACCCTGTTCTGTCCGTTTTCCTCAGGAATGAACGTCCTCGCCGCTCCCTTCCTCTACACCCTCCCCTCCGAGATCGAAGCCTTCTACTGCTTCTCAGCCTTCATCGAGGAGTGCTGTCCGCTTTACGTTTCGCCTACGCTTAAGGGGGTTCATGATGGGCTTGCTGTGAGTTCTCCTTTCTCTCCTGAACTCGCTCTGTTTTCGTGCGAGCAAGCTCGTCGAGCTGACCTTCGAGTTCGACGCGTTTTCTCTTCGCTCGCTGAACAGCTCCTCGACAAATGCCTGAACGCTCTCGACCCAGAGCTGTACGAGTACCTCAGGAAGAAGAACCTCAGTGCTGAGCTTTACGCTTTCCCTTGTCAGTCCTTCTTCTCTTCCTCCTCTTCTCTTCCCGACCTAGCTGAACGCGTCTTCGTTCGTTTCCTCTTCAGCCGTCCTCACCCTCTGCGCTTGCACACCACCGTTCGTCCGTCTCCCACCCCTCAATCTTTTACTTTTCGCTCTCTGACTCGAATGCATATTTTTGGGGTTCGTGTCCTCCTTGCACAGACTGGACGAAGTCATCCAGCTCTGGGACTTCCTCCTCGCGTACGGCGTCCACCTCAACATCCTCTGCGTCATCGCTCAGCTGCTGCAGATGAGGGAGGAGGTCATGGAGTCGATTTCGTACGTCCGAAACCCCAGAAACCCAGCCCAACCTTCACTTTCAGCCTCAACCTTTCCTGACCCGTTCTCGTTCTCGTTCGTTTGGTTCGGTTTCAGACCGATGAAGATCCTCCGACAGTTCCCTCCTCTGAAATCCCGAACGGTGATAGCAATGACGGTGTTGCTGGTGAGGGATCTTCCGGAGGATCTGTATGCGGAACTGGTGAGGCATCCGAGGGGGGAGGAGGAGGGGGAGGTACTGAGGATGGGTTGAGGGAGACGGGGTTGGGTTTGGTTTTGGGTTTCGCTGCTTTTTTGACTTGACGATCTTTACGAACTTTTCTGCTTCTCTCTCTATCTCTCTCTCTCGCGTTCTAGGAAAGTCGAGAGAAACCAGGGGAAGTGGTGGTGAGCTTCGTCGTGACTCGCCTTTCGGACCCGTCTCGTCTTGAAATCGAACCGTCCCCTCCTTCTCCAGTTCCCTTAACCTTCCACCCTCTCTCTCCCTCTCCCCCCACTCTTACAAACCCTACAACCCCAACAACTATGGTGCGCTCCCTTCACGTCTCTACAGATCCGAATACCCGCTAATAATGTACTTTTCCTTCCTTCCGTCGTTGGTGATGGCAGGTCCGAGCTGGAAAATTCAAGACGAAGCGAGGCGGAGGAAGGAACTTTAGTCGAGATCTCGAGGGAGCTGAAGGAGAGGACGCTTTTGATAAGTGGTTAGTACAGAACTGTTAACTTTTTTTTGGGAGTTAATTTGAGGGGCAGGGAGAGGAAGGAGGAGACGGGAGGGCTGAAGGAGAGAGAGAGAGAGAGAGAGGGAAGGAGGTGGAAGGAAGGGGATTCGAAGGGGACGAGCGGGTCAAGAAGAGAGAGGTGGCGAGAGGAAGGGGATGGGTCGAGAAGGGGTTCGGTGGTGTATATACGTGGATGGTGGAGCTGGGAGATCAGCAAGAGAGAAGAGTGGGAAGGAGACGAGCTCAAACAGAAGGAGGGAAGGGAAGGAGATGACGAGCTCTCTCCTTCTCCTTCCCCTTGTTCTCGACGCTTCAAACCTCAATTCAACCTCCTCAAGCACTCGCTAAACCTTCTCTCTTCTTTCCTTTCTCCCAGGGCTCGAAAGGGCAAAGGCGCTCCTTCCTCCGACGAAGATTCCTCCGAAGAAGAATCCGGTTCCGGTTCAGGCTCAGGTTCCGGTTCTGGTTCAGACGAAGACTCCTCCTCCGACGACGAACCTGCCGCTCCTGCTCCTCGAGCCGTAGGAGTCACCGCCGACCCGAAGAAGGCCGCTCTGTTTGGAAACACCGAGCCCGTCGCGGAGGCTTCCCGAGCGGACAGGAAGGCGGCCAAGAAGGGCAAGAAGGTCGTGCAGAAGAAGGGGTCGGACGAGAGCAGCAGCGATGAGGATCTGAAGGATCTGAAGGGGATGGGCAACTTGAACGTGGATAAGAAGGGGAAGCCGATTGCGGCGGGGAGTGATGCCCAGGGGTTGAACAGGAAGGAGAGGTGAGTGAGGAGGGAAGGAGGGAGGAGGAGGAGGAGGCGAACGAACGAAGCTGACCTTCTCCCTTTCCTCTTCTATCGTTGCTCTCTCACTTTCCAGGGAAGTCGAGGAGAAGAAGGCTGCTGCTGAACGATACAGAGCTCTTCACGCTGCCGGTTCGTCCTCCCTCCCCTCTCTCCTCTTCTCTTCTCGTCGCCCTTCCCCTCTCTAATTCGTTTCCCTCGACTCACTCCTTCTTCTCCCTTTCTCCACCCCCAGGCAAGACCGATCAATCCAAGAACGACATGGCTCGACTCATGAAGATCCGGAAGGATCGAGAGGAGGCTGCTGCGAAGAGGCTCGCTGAGGCTGCTAGTGAGTCGATCTTTCCTTTCCCTCCCTCTCTCTCTCTCTCCCAGCACACCTCACCCACCACCAACCCAACCCAACCAGCCCCTCCCTTTCCTTCCCACCAACCTCACCCGATCCAACTTCAATCCTTCTTTCCACTTCCCCTTCGAAACCAAACCGAAACTGACTCGACGCGTTCATCTCTTCGTTCCTTTTTTGCAGTCGCCACCGCCGCTGCCGAAGCCAAGAAGGCTCAGCAGAAGTCGAGGGGTTAAACTACAACTCGGGGTATAGATAGGGAGGGAGGAGGGGAGGGAGATAGTAAATGATTGTGCTTTGACAGTGAGAGAGGGAAGGGAAAGAGTGAGAGAAGGGAGAGAGAGAAAAGCTGGAGGAGAGTCGAATGGTTGGTTCGGCTTGAAGTGAGATTAGAGGGAAAGCTGTGTAGGGGAGTTGGGGAGGTGCTGAACTTCAGGGCAAGGGAGAGCGAGTGGGGGTTGCGTCGCGACGTCCGGAGGGGTTGTCGAGCCCGTCCTTTGAGGCTAAGAGATGGGCTTGGAAGAGCTGAGGTAGGTAGAGATGACTGAAATCTGACTTTGTGAGTTCAAAGAAGAAGGGTCGAGTAGTCAGCAGAGGAATCTGGGTCGAATTGAAGGAGAGAGACAGAGGGAGAAAGAAGGAGGGTTCGAGCTCACGAGAAGTCCTTGTCCCTCTGGATAATTTACAGTTGCCAGTTTTATGAACTGCAGAGTCCGAAGTGATGAGCATAGAAAAGATTTACATTTTGAGCGAAAGAAAGAGACCAACCAATCCATGTCGCAGGTTCCAGTCGGCCGTGAAGGGTCAAAGGTGAGGAGGGAAGGTAGGATCGCTCGAGTGTTTGCCTTCGACGGCCTTGAGTTGATGAGCCTCGTTGATCATTCTCTTGTAGGATCCATCTTTGAGTCCGAGAGTAGTTGCCATCTCGTCTGAGCTGAGTTTGAGGATCATCGAGAGGAAAAGAAGGGGAAGGAGGACTGTCGGCGTTGGGAGGAGGGAGGAGGTCAAGCTCAACAAAGGCAGAAGGGTCGCTATGAGGAGATAATGTTTTGACGAGCAGCTAATTTTCTCGACTGTGTTCTATATAGCTTGCTGTCTGACGTCTCTGAAGAAGATTTGCATAGTCGTGGCCGTCGTGAAGCGGGCTCAAATCGAAGCGTCTGCAAAGTGAGCTCGACGTCGCTCTTTCCCTCTCTCCATCTCCCTTCCTCTTCTTCACTCTCAACTTCTTTCGCGTGTCCCTCCCATCCACCTTTCGCATACATCTTCCCCTCGCAACTCCGAAAATGGATCCTTCCTCCCTCGCGCAGGAAATCGCTCAGTGTCTCGGCTTGATGGACGATTCCTTCCCCTCCCTCGTTCCTCTCGCCGTCCAACATATCGAGCTTCTAGACCGAGGAGAGCTCGGAGTTCCCCAGAATCTAAGTTCCTTCAATCAGCGTTACGGGCACTTTCGGGAATTGGTGAGTTCAGGTTCGTTACGCTCGTGATAATCAGTCTCTTTCCTTGCTTTGAGCTGACCTCGCCTTGTTCTGCTCAACCCTTTCCAGGTCAAACCTCTGGACAACTGCTCGATTCATGACTCTCCAAAGAGAGAAGTCATGGTCAGTACTCAAGTCTGCCTTCTGGTCGTCCTGTCTATATACCGTTTTGGTGAGAATGGAAGCTGACCCCCTCGTGTCGTTCAACTTCCAGACCTCCTTCGCCTCTCGACACCTTCCTTCCCTCGCCGGAGCCCTCCTTCTCCTCCCTCCCTCGAAGCTTGCGAAAAGCCCTTGGTACTGCATCCTCGTCTCTATCGGTCCCAACCATCCTCTCTACGCTCTCTTCATCAGGACTCACGAGGACGGAGCTCGTCTTCAGCTCGCACTCATGGAAGCCTTCGCCGCCACCATCCCTTCCTTGACTTCCTTCAAGACGGTTCGTCTGTCTCCTGCACTCCCTTATCGAGCGCGTTCTAACCTTGGTCTTCTCATCTTAGTTCGACGATCACGCCGATAAATGGTTGTCTCTCGGCGCCTTCTGCCTAGGAGGACTTGTCCATCTCTTTCCAAACCGACTCGCAGGACAGCCCTTCTCCTGGACGTCTTCGACCGAACATCTTGCTATCCAGTTCGAGAAGACAAGTCGAGACCTTCAACTACTCCTTAAGAACGGTGGACATCAGAGTGCGGAGGTCCTCATCGAGTTAATGAACGCACAGAGGGCGGTTCACCTTCTCTCCTTCGCCTGTTCGTCCGATGGCTTCAAGAACCCTCTCCTTCCTTCCTTGCTCCGTCTAGTCCGAACTTTAGTTCCCTGGGCGGACTGTGAGGGCTTAAACTTGAACGCTACCGCTTGCGTCAAGTCTTCCGAAGGAATGCTTACTTGTTCGAGAGTGAGTTATGCTCGCTTTCTCTGCCTCCCGTCGTCCTCCCTTCAAAACAGATCAGGACCTGACCTTCTCTTCTTCTATCCGACAGTGCCAGGCTGTTAAATACTGCTCCGTTGGTTCGTAAACGGCGCACCTTCTCACTCCTCTCATCCTCACGGCCGAAGCTAACGTTTTCTTTTCCCTCTTTCGCTTCGTTTTCTATAGGTCACCAGAAGGCCGATTGGAAGAAGCACAAACCCCTCTGCCTCGCTCCTGCTTGGTAGTAGCTCGTTACTAGCGATACGTGTTCTGGCTTCGTAGGAATCGACGGATGAATGATGTTGAGACTCTTGGATGTGAGTTCGAGAGAGAGACGCGTCGATGTCCTTCAAGATCTCGATTTCGCTGGCTGATCAGTCTTCAGCGGCTTCGGCCTCGTATGAAAGTAACTGGTAACTCTTCTATGTCGACGGGCATGAGAGACTGGACGGTCGGGCATGACTTTACAGTCCGGAGTGCGGAGGAGAGAGTCGCTGATTGATCCATCCCCAGCTTCAAAATGCGATCGCTCCTTCTCAACCCATCTCCCATACAACCCTCACTTCCCACTTCAGCTTCTTCAACATGTCTTCCTTCCCTCAGTAATCTATCCAATCGCTTTTCGACGTCGCTGGCAAAGCCGTTGTGATCACCGGAGCGGGAACGGGACTCGGACGCGACATGTCCATCTCGCTCGTCTCGAACGGAGCCACCGTTTTCGGAGTCGGACGGAGAGTCGAGGCTCTTCAGGAGGTAGAGAAGACTCTCGGAGGAGAGAGGGGGAAGTTCATCGTGTAAGGTTGCCATCCCTGTCTGTCCGTCTTCGCTTGCGGATAAGCTAATCGTTGTCCTCCTTCGTCCCTCTTTTTCAGCATCCAGGGAGACATCACCTCCAAGGAAGGAATCGAAGCGATCTTCAAAGTTATCTCGGAGAAGACCGATCACGTCGACGTCCTCATCAACAATGCTGGCATCGTCAAGGCGATCCCTCTTGCTCAAGATCCGAGCGACGTCGAGGAGACCGTCGAGAAGCTTATGGACTCGTCTTGTAGGTCGCAGCTTTCTCGTTTTTCCGGTCCTTGCGTCTTGAGTTGACACCGCTTCGATCTCTTCTCTCTTAAACAGTCCAAGACTTCGCCGACGTGAACCAAGTCAACGTGAGTCGCGACGCGTCCTTCCTTCTTTCCCGTTCCCCTTCCTGGTTTCGTCTCCCTCGACTTACTTCCGCTGATCAAGACTCCGCTGGTCAACACATTTTCTTCCATCTCAACAGGTCACTGCTCCTTACTTCGTCACTATCCGGTTCCTCCCTCTCCTCGTCAAATCGAAGTCGTCTCCTGTCGTCCTGTTCAATGCTTCATCTGCTGCTCACCTCATCACAACGTCAGTACCTTTCCTACTTCTCTCCAAGCCTCCCACTTTTCTTTGCTGACGCGTCTTCATCTCTCAGTCCGAACGGTGCCATCTACCCGACTTCGAAGTCTGCTGGTGAGTCGACGCGTCCGACGAAAGCTTATCTCCTTTTGGTAGCTGACTCCCTCATGCCCCTCCAGCTCTTCACATGAGCAGAATCCTCGCTGGTAACCTTCTCTCTCGCTCTTTCATCTTCTTCATCCACGTCGACCCTGACACGCCGCGTCGATCTCCATTTTCCCAGCTCGTCTAATCCCCTTCAACGTCCGAGTCAACTCGTTCCTTCTCGGTCTCTTCCAGTCCCCACTCACGGGAGATCTCACCACTCAAGCGTGGGCTCAGGACATCATCGATAACAACACTCCTGCTGGTACGATCAACCCTCCTCGTTCAGTTCGTCCTCTCGTCGACCGTCAAACGGTGCTGACTTCCTTTTCCTTTCCTTCCCTCGTCTTCGTCTTCGTCTTCAAGTCGATCCGGAACTTCCAAAGATCTCGCAGGCCTCATCCTCTTCCTCTGCTCCAAAGCAGGAGAGTACGTCTCTGGATCGAGCGTCACTTTCGACGGAGGGTTGCTGCTCGTTCGTCTTCCCTTCAGCTCTTCCTTCGAGCTCAGCTCTTCTCGCCTTCTGACCAAGACCTTCGATCTCACCGTTCTTCCTCAGACCACCTCAGGACAAGAGTTCATGCCTGCGGTCCTCGCCAAACGGGCAGCACACTAGTACAGCCCTTCGGTCGCTTTGCAGTTTCCTTCCCCTCTCATTTTGGAGACGGTTGTTCTTTCGTTGTAGAGCTCTATATTGGATGATCCGTGCTGAGAGTGCATTCGATTCTCGAAACTGGCAAGCAGAAGAAAGCAACGAGGGGGTACGAACGAAAGAAGATAACGGAGGGAAGGGGAGGGGGTAGAGAGAGAGAAAGAAAGGAAAAGAAGGGAGAACGAACCGGCGAGAACGCGTCGCCTCAACTGAATAACTACGAGAGCAGAAGAAAGAGAGAGAAAACTAGCGAGACGGACTAGAAGCAGCAAAAGGAGGGAACCTGTTCTGCTGCACCGGCGACCGAGGTCCAGGAGGAGCCATCCCAAAAGGGGACGGACGACCGACGTTTCCGTTCAAGTTGTTCGAGAACGGAATCGCCCCTGCTCCTCCTCCAGCAACTCCCCACGTCGAACCACCTCCTCCACCGCTACCCGGAACGCTCGTCGACCAGATCCCACTCACACCAGCCGAAGCAGGTTGAGGGGAAGCGAAAGACGAAGCTCCGATGGCTGAGGATCCTCCCCAAGGCGAGGGAAAGGAAGGAGCAGCTGACGAGCCTGGAGCTCCCCAGACGGCCTGAGCGTTGGAAGGACGACGAGGGACGATCTCGTCGTCTGGACTCAAGGCCGACGAGCCAAAGACCGCGTCCGGGGAGGTCGAACGACGAGACGACGAGCCTGAAGGAGCGCCGAAGGGAGATTCGTCGACAACGTCGAGAGGGTGAGGATCTCCGTTCTGGGGTCGACCGATAGGCATGGGACGTTGGATCGCTCGGAAGTCGTTCGCTGATGAGCGAGGAAGGGAAGACGAGGATCCTCCGATGATTCCTGAGGAAGGCCCTGGAGGAGGAAGCTCGTGATGGGATGAACGACGACCTTGGGACGACGCGATTGGAACTCCTCCGCCGGAGGAGAAGACGTCCGATCCACTGGCGACCTGAGGAGGAAGACGACTGGGACCTGACTGAGGGAAGCCCATTCCCATGGGAGTCGAAGATCCGGGGATGGAGGATTGGGAGGAAGGGGAGAGTCGAGAGGGTCCGCCGATGGGTCCTGCCTGCTGCTGTTGCTGCTGCTGCTGACGATGAACTGCTGGCGAGAGAGGAGGTTGAGGGTAGCCAGGAGGACCTGAGGGACCTCCGAGACCGAAGACGGCTGGGTAGGGAGACGTAGGAGGTCGAGCGGGGAGTCCTCCTTGTTGAGGAGGGAAGTTGAGACCGTGGAACGACGATTGGCCTTGTTGAGGGTGGATTGGAGTTTGACGAGTGAACTGGAGCGGCTGAGGCATTCCTTGAGGATGAGAGATGCCCTGGGACTGAGCTTGCATCGGCGAGACGGGCATCGACGACGAGCTCGAGGCGGAGCGTTGGTTGGATCCGGAGGCCTGACCTGGTTGGAGACGAGGGACGGGTTGGGTAGGGATGGAAGGTTTTGAGGAGGACGAAGGGTTGGGAGCTGAAGCTTTTCGAGCGGTGTTGGAAGCGTTGGCTCGAGTTTGGGCGGCGAGGTTGGCGGCAGCAGCTTTTTGAGCCTTGAGCTGGGTCGCTTTGGCGGCGGCGACTCGTTGAGCCTCGAGGGTCTTCTGCTGTTGGAGCTTGTCGGCGAGATCCCTAGCCTCCTTTTCCTTCCGAGCAACCTCCTTCCTAGCTTCCTCCTCCTTGGCCTTCTTCTCAGCAGCTTCAGCCTCCTTTCGAGCAGCCTCGGCTCGATCTCGTTCCTCCTTCTCCTTCCTCTCCTTCTCACGAGCTTCACGTTCCAGACGAGCCTTCTCCTCCCTGGGAACCATCGAAAAGAAGAAACTTGAGTCAGTTCATGCTACTCGGATCGACCTCGACGTCGTCGTCGAAGAGACAAGTCGAGAAACGACAAAACGAGAAGACGGCGACGCGACTCACCTCTCCTTCTTCTTCCTCTGCTGCTCAGCCTCTCGCTCCCTCTCCTCAGCTTGACGCTTCTTCTTCTCCTCCTCCTTCTTAGCCAGCTCAGCAGCCCTAGCCATCCGGTCAGCCTCCCTCTTGAGTCGGTCGTCCTCTCGTTTCTTGGCGACCTCGAGTTCGTGAGCGGCGTGCTTCGCTTTGGCAGCGTCGGCTTCAGCTTTGGTAGCAGCGTCCTTCCGAGCCTTCTCTTCGTCCTTGGCGAGCTTCTGGAGTCTGTGAGGATCGAGCGAAAGGAGGAAGTCGGTCAGCAAAAGGAAGAGAAGAGAGAGAAGAAGAAGACGCGTCGGAAAACGAACCTCTTCTTGTCCTTCTTCTTCTGGTTCTCCAAAGCCTTCTTAGCCTCCTTCGCTCGAGCGGCTCCCTCCTCGTCCTCGAGTTCCCGAAGAAGTTGGAGCTGACGTTCCTGAGCGACCTTCTCTCGGTAGGCTTGAAGGACTCGTTGTTCGAACATTCGAGCGGCGAAGATCTGGAACATCCGTCGACCCTCCTCCATCTTCTGTTCGTCCGAGAGGGGCTGTAGGAAAGGAGGAAAGATGACGAGACGGTCAGTACACTGAGGGAACGAGAGACGACGTCGAAGGGAGCAAGAACGAACCTCGTCGTCGTCCTGAAAAAAAAAAGCAAGGCCGAAGTCAGTTTCGAGAACGACGCGACGAAACCGCATGAAAGAGAAGCCTGAAACATACCTCATCGTCCTCATCCTCATCCTCATCGTCCTCATCATCTCCATCCTCATCCTCATCATCCTCGTCGTCCTCCTCCGAATCGTCCTCCTCGACGCTCAAAGCCGCCTCCTCCTCCCTCTGCATCCTCCTCTCCGCCAGCTGCTCCATCATCTCGAGGAACTTCTGTCCGTCGTTCTTGAGGAGATCGTCGGCGACGGTGAGGATACCTCCTGGGCGTGGAAGTGAGGTAAGTGAGGGAAGGGGACGGGAGGTGAGGAGGAGGAAGAAGAAAAGGAAGAAACGAGCTCAGCGATGAGACGACGAAGAGAAGGGAGCGGGGGAAGAGAGGATGGATGATTGAAACGAGGACCCACCTTTGACAGTAGTGAGAGGTCCACCGAATCGGAAGAAGTCGCTAGGGTCTCCTTGCTGATCGTGCTCGACGGGAGGGTTGGGTTGAGCAGGCATGGGTTTGGAGGGTTTTCGAGTTCGGAGTTCCTCGTCGTCCTCGTCGTCGGCTTCCTCGTCATCCTAGGAAAGAAAACAGTAACGAGAGAGAAGAAGCGTCAACAATCGAAAATCGAACCTCCTCGGGAGGCGATCCGTCGAAACGACGGCGTCGTCGCGTCTCAAACCAAATCCCCAAACTCACCTCCTCGTCGTCCTCTCCTCCATCATCCGAGTACTCCTCGTCCTCCTCCTCGTCTTCCTCGTCCCCCTCGTCGTCAGGGTTCCCAGGAGCCGACCGTCTAGCCCATTTCCCAGGCTGCTGGGAGATAGGAACCCCTGCGAGAGGTTTCGGTTGTTGAGGAGCGAGATGATCAGGTCGAATGAGAGCTCCGTTCCGATCGAGTTCGACGGATCCAGGGAAGGGACCGGGTCCTGCTGGAGGTGGGATGGTTCCTCCTGAGGCGGCGTACTCCTGCTGGTGGTTGGCGTACTGCTCGAGCTCGTCGTAGTAGGCGTCGTAGAGGACTTCGAGCTCTTCCTCGATGGCGGTTCTGTTGGACGAGGTAGAGAAAGGAGGAAGAGGGTCAGGAAGGGTCGATTGGATGTCGAGGGAAAGGAGGAGTCGATTTCCGAGATCGAGATCGAAGGGTTCGAGGGAGATGAAAAGAAAAGAAGAAGAGACTAACCTCTTCCGACCACAAACCGCACACCCACAGCTATGCTTCTGCTGATCCTTCATCTTCTTCAACACGTTCTCCTTCTCCACCTTGACCAAACTTCTCCTCTCCTGCTCTCCCAATCCCAACCAGAACTCCTTGATCCTCTCCCTCTCCTCCGTCGAACTCGTGCTCCAGATCTTCGCAGGAGGAGCGGGTTTCGCCAACTTGGCGGATCCTCCAGCGGCCGTCGAGGACGAGGACTTGGTGTTGCTGTTGGTGGTCGAAGCTGGAGGGTGAGGATGAGGATGGGAGTGGTTGTGGTTGTGAGCGGGAGGGTTGTTGTTCGAAGGAGGAGGAGGACCTGTCGAGGGAGCCTTCCCTGCTGCTCGAGCCGACCGAACGGCGAGGTTCTGAGGGACGGGGTTGGGATGAGGGTGGTTGTTGGTTGCTGGAGGATGAGGGTGAGGGTGGTTGTGTGTTGGAGGAGGGTTGGAAGCGGGAGGAGCGTAGGGCATGGGCTTCTTGCCTTCAGCTCGAGAAGAGGGGTGGGGAGGAGGAGGGTTGGAAGGAGGATGCTGATGATGGTGTTGAGGCTGCTGCTGCTGCTGCTGCTGCTGCTGCTGTTGAGGCTGGTACTGCTGCTGCTGCTGCTGTTGGGGAGGAGTAGGATTCGATCGGATCGGGGGAGGAGGGAGAGCTGGTGCTGGAGTCGGAACCGAAGGAGGAGCCGGTGAGTTCGAGGAAGCCTTCTTCTTCTTCTTCTTGTTCTTCTTCTTGGATCCGACCTCGCCGTTTTCCTGAGGGAAAACCTCCTGCGACTGAGAGTAGCGAGCATCGTCCGAGTAGACGTCCTCGTCGAGTTCGTCGCCACTGAGAAGGAAGGAAGAACGAAAGAGATGGAGGGAAGGAAGGGAAGGAGTTCAGCTTTTTCGTCCTTCTCGTCGACCTTTCGGCCATCACTCCCAAGGTGAACCCTGCTCAACAGCGTCTCCAACCTCGTTGGCTACCCATCGCACACCCATTCGAGCCCATCTCGAAACTCAGATCGATCTGGAAAGGAAGAACCGAGGACTGACCTATCGTACTCCTCCTGACTCCTCTCGTCCAACATCACCACTCCTCCGACCGTCGCTCCCGTCACGTAACCTCCTCCCTGCCCCCCGTTGGCTCCACCTCTAGCCCCGCCCTGCCTCTCCATCCCATGATCGGGGTGAGGCTGGAAAGCAAAGTCCAAACTACTCGGATCGAACGACCCCGGAGGGAGGACAGCGTTCGCAGACATGGTTCCTCCTCTCGCTCCAGCGTGAGCGGCGCTAACGATCTGCTGAGCCATCGCGAGCATGGTGTTGTTGGCAGGTCTCGATCCATCTGAAGCTCCGTTGGGAAGTCGGGAGTTGGTGTTGGGGAGAGGGAGGATGTTGTTAGGGTTGTTCGACGAAGGGTGGTGGTTGGGGTTTGGAGGGAGAGGAGGGAAAGCTCCCGAGGTCGACATCGGGAGAGCGTTTCGAATAAAGTTGCGAAGGTGGGAAGGAAGGGAGGTCCAGTACTCCTCGGTCTCTCCGAACGAAGGATCTTCCATACGACGATAAAGTTCGGTAGCCGTGTTGACGAGGTCGGCGTGAGCTGAAGGACTGAGTCCTGAGGCAGAGTAGTCGAGACCGCTCATGACTCCTCCGAAAGCTGCTCCCATGGCTCCGTTCATAGCTGCTCCTGCTGAAGGGTAGCCTCCGACGACTCCTGGTGGATAAGGGAAGTTGTTGGGGAGGGAAACCGGAGCCTCGAGAGCAGGGAGGTCGTCCTCGTCGTCGTCGTAGACCTGATCCTGACCTCCTCCCTCGTATCCTCCTGGTACACCGCTTCCTGGGTTGCCTCCTCCAGCTGCTGCCTGAGCTGCTCGCTTTGCTGCCTTCTTCTTCTTCTTCTTGGAGTTGGCTGCCGAGAGAGGAGGAAGTTGAGCTTGGTCTGCCGACTGCTGCTGCTGCTGTTGCGCTGGCGGCGGCGGAGGAGGACCTGTTGGAGGTGGTGGGAGACCGTTCGGTAACGAGTTGGACGACTGTTGATTCGAGGAAGGTTTGATGGCCATAAGAGGGAGGGGGGCGAGAAGGAGGAGAAGAAGGGAAGGAAGGGAGCGAAAGAAAGCGAGGAGATGGAAATCGAGGTCTGCATCGAACAAAGGAGAGAGAAAAGGATCAGTACAACGTTTCAGACGAGCTTGAAAAGCAGAAAGAAGATGGTAGATAGGTAGATAGGTCCTCTAGGGTAACAAGAGGAGCAGAAGATGTTGAGAGGGAGGTTGTGAGGTGCAAGAAGGACGGCCGTAGATGGTCGAACCTCATCGTCTCTTCCCTCCCTTCCCTTCCTTCCTTCCCTCTCTCTCCGACCTCCCTAGAGCCAAAGTCCCACAGATAATCGAGCCCCTGCTCTGCTCTATCTACTCCTCTCTCCCCAGAGAGCTCTCGATCTCTCTTCTCTAAGAGATTGAGCCTCTCTCGTCGCTTCCTTCGCTCCTTCCACCACCTAAGCCCTCTTTTGATCCTTCCTCTCCTCGATTCGATAGCTCGTCCAGTCCTGGTCCGATTGCCTCCGTTCAAGCTAGATGGGGATGTGATTACTAACCTCTCTTTGGACGATAGAAAGAGTGGGTAGGGTTAGGTGGAAGGGGGGGAGTTGAGGAGGGAAGGGAAGAGGAAGGGGGGATGTGGTCAAGGTGAAGAAAAAGAGTGAGGGCGAGAGAGCCTTCCCCTTTCCTCCCAAAAGAAGTCGAAACAAAGGAATCGCTTAACATCCATCTCCTCTTTTGGAAGAAACATCAGCTTTGGACCCAGCACCATAGCTATCAGGCTATCAGTCACTCTCGACGCCTCGATAAACTTTCCTCGAAGGATCGGTGGTATCGGAGCGTGAAACCGCTCGTTGAACGTCGTCTCCCTTCCTCCCTCCTCCGCCTTGCCCTTTCCCCTCCTCCTTCCCTCGCCATGACTTCTCTCCCATCTCTCTTCCCTCTCGAAGACGTCCCACACCGTCGATTCGCTTCGCCTCGCTTCAACGATATCTCGAATCTGGCGAGAGGAGGATGGATGGAGGACGACCTCGCGTCCACCTTATCCTCTTCTCTCCCCTTTGCTCCCCCCCACTCAATCCATCTCTACGAGCCTCGATCAAGGAGTTCAATCTTGTACCTCCTCCTAGGACATTCTCCTACGCGATCCTCGATCCTCGTAGGACGAAGGCCCTGGGCGTGAGTGCCAGCAGAACTCATCGAGCGAGAGACTCGTCCTCTCCCTTTCCTTCCTCTCCTCTCCTCTCCTCTCTGTCTCTTTTGCCCTTTCCCTTCTCCATCTCAACATCACGCGGTGGATCAATCCATCACCTTCTCGCTTCATCGCATCCAACTTCTCTTCTCTTTCCCTTCCTCTCTTTCGTCCTCCTCCTCCTCCTTCTTCGTCCTCCACTCTCGGTCCTCTCGCTCTTCATCCCTTCCCCTTCCCTTGCAGCCTCAACCGACAACTCTGCTGGCAGAGGGGTCGGTAGACTGGGGGGGGTAGAAGGAATGTCGATCGACGGACTCGTCCTTGTTGTCTTTTCCCTTTTGTCGGGCGGGAGGACAGCACGTCGTTCCTTCCACCCACCTCTTCTTCTCTCCCTTCTCTCCTTCTCGATTCCATCTCAATTCTCTCCTTATCTCTTCTTCTCTCTTTTATATCTCTTCTCTCTCTCTCATCTTTCCTTCCTCTTCTTCCTCTCGAGTCTCCGTTTCCTTTCATCTCTTGCTCTCTCCCCTCCTCCTTCCAATCCCTCGATCTTCATCCCTCCTTCTCTACTTCTCACATGCCTATATCGTTGTGTTATCCAGTACGACGATATATGCTTAGTGGATGGTAGCCTTTGAAGCGATGTCGATCGAGAGACTGCTCTTCTGAATCTGAGGTTCACCTCGCGAGTCGTGCCGCACCTCGAGCTTCTTCCCCCCTTTCGACGGGCACGATAGCTGGTTCGTCCTCTTGCTTTTGCAGAAAGATCAAGCCAGCTTCATGCGCGTCACCAGGATGAAAGACGTCGCTCGAGCTGCTCAAGAGATCCCCTCGCATCCGACGCTTCTTCCTTGTCTTCACCTCGGTCATCTTCCATCCTTCTCCTTTCGTTGCTTCGCCTCCCACTTCACTCGTGAGGAACACCAACTTAGCCTCCAGCTCTCCTCCAGGCGGAAGGCAAGGTGTCGGTGTTCTCATCATCTAGAAAAGTGGCAGGAGGGCTCGAGCGAAAGACGACGCTTCGGCTGTTCGTCCTCAAGTTCGACCGCTCGATACCTTCGTCCCTTCAATCTCTCGCCTTGTCAACAGGATACTCCGTACGAAAGTTCTTGTTGACTTGCGGTCGAATGAAGCGACGTTGTTGTCGAGCTTTGACCTGTGAGAAAACATCGCGATGAATCGACGCGTCGCGTTTTCTCTCTTCCTCTACGGTCCGTTTCCTCGCTGTTTCATCCCCGACTTCATCGACCACCAATACAAGTCCGGCTAAATCTTGATGGACTTGGTATAGGATGTCGGTGTGGCGGGGGGGGTGTTGGGCGATCCAAGAACAAAGATCGATCGAACGCGTCGTCATTTTGTTCTCTTCCTTTCGCCTCCGAGTCCTCGTCCCTCCGGTCTAGGAAGAGCAACAGCTTTTACCGTCGAAGTTCCGGTACTAGAGTACCAGCTGATGTAGCGTCGAGAGCGGGAGGGACGTCGGTCGGAAACCAGCCATTGTTTCACTTTCTTCTCTTCTTCTTTCGCGTCTTCTCTTGTCGTCGGGCTTTCAGCCCTTCTCGTCGATACAGCCTCAGAAAGACACTCTTTTGAGGGGTGGTTTCGGGTGAGAGGCTGTTGCTCAAGCATATTTTCCCTTTTCGAGAGTCGTTCAATACCTTTCCGACGCGTCTTTCTTTTCTTCCAATTCCTTCGCTAATTCTCTCTTCGTCCTTTCACGAGATCTTCGAAATCACCAGGCAGGTTGATCCCCGCTCTCTCAAGTGGGACAGGGGACTTGATCTGGTGGTTTCACGAGCTCTTTAAGGATGTCAGATCATGATCGAGGAGGCCGGTCACCTTCGGTTGTTGTATCGGGGCTCATCCCCTCAGATCTCGCTCGACTCAGCAGAGGGGTTCTCAGCTCCATCTGCTAGACGATTGAGAGGCGCTGAGGGATATCTACCGAGAAGCTCGAGCCTTTCCCGTCCCGTCCCGTCGCTCGTCCCGTTTTCATTTCGCTCGTTTCTCTTTGCTCGAGCTTCATCCCCTCACTCTCACACGACCTCAGCAGATGGCTTCTGCTGGACGATGGGTGATCCGAGGGATGTCGCCCAACCTTCCTTTCTTCTCTCATCTGCACATTGTCCGTTCGATCGAACGCGTCGCGTCTCTCTTCCCCTCTTCTCCCTTCTGCTTCATTCTTTCATTCCCTGCTCCTTCATCTTCATCGCCAGTCATTCTCTCCCGAGCCAACTCTTGGAGGAAAACCTTTTTGTCGATGAAGGCGGGCGATGTTGAGCGAAGAACGACCGAACGCTTTGCCACATGCAAGCGTTTCGACTCGAGGCCCAGCTCTCGTTGCTCATCCCTCCGCTCCTCTTCAACTCAGCGGGCTCCCTGTTCTCGATCCGCTGGTGTTTGATGGGCTTCTGGAGGGATATCTACCGAGAACCTCGACCTTCTCGTTTTCTGTCATTGTTTTGCTTTCAAGTTTCATCTTCCCCGAATCTCGAGTACTTCATCCCCTCCCTTCCACACTCCCTGAGCAGTCCAGTCCTACACTGAGAGTTTTTTTGCTGGTGGGAAGCTGTGGCGTCGAGGGATGTCGTCCGAGCCCTCTCTCTTTTCTTTCTTTCAACAAAGCTTCGATTCGACGCGTCTGCCCTCTTCCTTTCGTTTTTCGTCTTCTCTCGCTCTGAAGTCGTTCTTTCATCCCCTGATCTCTTCTTCAGCACAACCAGTCCTTTCCTCTCTGTCTTGAAAGTTATGGCGGGAGGTTCTGGTTGGGTTGGAGTTACTTTGGAGGGTGTTGAACAGCAGATGAACGACACGAGAGGCCAACGAACGCGACGGCGACTTTCCGTTTGCTCCCTTTTGCTGAGGTTTCTTGAGTACTTTTCCGCTTCGGTTTCCCAGGTAGTTTCGTTTTTGTTGTCTGTAGGAGAAGAGTCTTCATCTGCGATTCGAGTGCAGAAGTTGCGAGATGAGAGGGAGAGGAAGAAAGACGACGCGTCTCCCGTCACGTTGCTTCCTCCCTCCCTCTCTTCCTTCCGTCCTCTCTCACTCTCGTTCGTTATCTCTCTTTTCAACCTCCCCTCCCTAACGCGTTCTTCCTGTTCTCAAAACCTAACTCGTATCCTGCGGTACATCACTGCTCTCGTCTCGTCTCTCTCATCTCTTTCTCTCTCTCTCTAGATCTCTCTTTCTCTCTCTCCTCTCCGCTCGTTATCACAAAGAAGAAAAAAAATCATGTTGTTTCATGCTCGAAGTCGAAGTCGAGTCGAGTCGTATGCAAAGAGAATCAAAGTACCAAAAGAAAAAGCAGAAGGAAACACAGCGAAAAGAGAAAAGGGAAACAGTAGACACGTCGAGGAACCGAGCCGAAACGAGAGCCAGCGAGCGAGCGGTTTAGAGCTTCGCATCGAGGATGAAGTTGGATCCCTGTGTGCCGATACCGAGGAAGGAAGCAGCCTAAAGAGCGTCAGTGTTGGAGAGGGCGACGGGGTAGACTAACGTCGAGGACGAAAACGGAAAGGAAACGGAAAGGGAGGGAAAAAAGAGAAACAAACGGACCTTGGCGATGCTAACCTCCAACTCAGCGATCCCGGCGTTGATCAACGACTGCTCGTACGCCGAGATCTTCCCGATAGGCAAGATCTTCTCGATACCTCCGGCCTGAAGCGAACGCAAAACGAAGAACGAGTCAGTTTCGAAACGCGTCTCCCCCCCCCTCTCCCCCAACCCCACCCACACCCCCAAAACCAAATCGAAGGCTTTGTCACTCACCCCAAGCTCAACCCTGACACTGAAGAACTCCAACTCCTTCCCTCCCAACTCCTTGACGACGGCCTTGCCTCCCTCGGGTTCGGCGGAGAGGGAGACGTAGGAAGGGGAGATGAGACCCTTCTCTCCCTTGGAGGCTCGGATGACGAGGGAGGCGAATTGGGCTCCGGCTGGGGATGAAGGAGGGAAGAGAGGAGGAGTCAGTTTGGGGAAGGAAAGGAAGAGGAGAAGGGAAGGAGAGAGAGAGAGAGAGAGAGACGAACCGTAAGCCATCGACAACGTAGCCGATCCAGCTCCTCCTTTGGCCTCGACGACCTCTGCAAAGAACAACACACAACCCGAAATCAGCTCTATCTCTCTCTCTCCTTCCTCTGCTCTTTCTCTCCCACCAACGCGTTTCTGACGACTCACCATCTCCTCCGAACTGAATCCTCTTGACGATGGCCGCGAGCTTCTCCTCGTTCTCGAGCACCTCCGCTGGCAGAGCAGGGCTGGACTGGGAGAGCAAAGGGACGATGGTGACTCCCGAGTGACCTCCGATGACGGGGATGGAGTCTGGTGGACGATAACGAAAGGAGAGGGAGGGTCAAGTCAGACGCGATGGCGACGAGGTTGGAAGCGGACGAGACGAAGGAGAGTGAGTGAGACTCACAATCAGGCGCCTTGGTAGGAACTCCAGCAACGTCGGAAACGAAGGTGGAAGCTCGAACGACGTCGAGGGTGGTGACTCCGAACAACCTAGAACCAAAACACCCAACGAAACCAAGTCAGTGCTCTCTCCCCTCCTTCCTTTTCCCCCAATCTCTTCCCAAAAACGTCTTCAGCACCCACCTCTTAGCATCGTAAGTTCCAGCAGCTTTGAAGACCTCAGCGAAGACGGGGACGGTCGAGTTGACGGGGTTGGAGATGACGAGCACAAAGGCTTTGGGACAGTGCTCGGCGATCCCTTTGGCGAGGTCTCTGCAGATTCCGGCGTTGATCTGAGAGAGAGAGGTAGGCGAGTGAGGAGGCGAGTCGAGGAAGGAGAGAGGGCGAGCGAGAGTCGAGGGGAAGGACGAGAAAGAGGAGGAGACGAGACGAGACGAGAGAGAGAGAGAGAGAGAGCAACGTGGTCGGTCGGTCAGCTTCACCCTTCTCCTTCCCATCTCTCGTTTCAACCTCTAGCACAGAGTATACAAGAAAACGAACCTTGAAAAGATCATCTCGGGTCTTGATCAAAAACAAACAAAATCGGGGAAAACGAAAAACCCAAGGGGTCAGCTGGCTCGTTCTTCCAAAAGCTCGGGGAAGGTCGAGAGGAAGGAAGGAGGAGGAGGAGGGAGGAGAGAGAGAGCCGAGCTCACCATTCCAGGCTTTCGAGGGACACCTACCAGAAGCGCAAACCACCAAAACGAAAAACGAGACGAGCGTCAGCGAAGCACGTTTTCTGTCTATACACTCTCTACCTCCTCTCTCCTCCTTCTTCTGATGCGCTCGTCCATCTCCTCCCCTCCCTCTCTCTCTTTCCCTCCAACTCACCAGCAGGGATCACGACGATATCCGCTCCCTTCAACGCGTGAGGCAGACCGTCAGGAGGCAGGAAACCGGAGACTTGAGCAGGAGTGTCGATGTGGGAGAGGTCGACGGCGACCTGGTCAACCCAACCAATGCGAAAGGTCAGGTTAAGAAACGAACAGAAACGAAAGGAAACGAAAGAGAGCGAGCGAGAGGGTTGAAGAGAACTCACTCCAGGAGCAGCTACGACGTCGTAGAGGGTGAGCTGTAGTAATGCGATTAGGGTTGTTGATTAAGAAGGGGTAAAGCATGAGGATGGAGGAGAAGGAGGAGCAGGGAGGGAGGGAGGAAACGGGTGGGGAAGCCGATGAGCTCCTTCGCTCTTCTCTTCTTCTTCTTCTTCTTCTTCTTCGTCTCTATCTTCTCGGTTCTCTACTACTCGTTCTAAACGCACCTTGGTAACCAAAGGGTTCGTCTTGAGCAACAACGATAGAGGCTGGCCGATACCACCTGGCACCCATCAAACCCAAACGAACGATCAGCTCTTCGCTCCTTCCTCTCTCTCCTTCCCTCTCAAACACCTCCTTCGTTGGACTCACCAGCAGCTCCGATAACAACAGCGTGGACCATCTTCGTTCTTTTTCCTTTAAGTTTGAGGAGGTAGGTTTGTAGGGGAGGGAGGGTTTTGGGAGAGAGAAAGGAGGAGGAGGAAGGAGGAGGAGATGATGGTTGATGAAGGTCAACTCTCCAACTACTCGAAAGGGAGACCCTTCCTTCCCCACCGGGTTTAGCATCGGATTTAAATGCTTTTGCCATGTGAAGAACGCGTCGACACAATCAAGTAGAGCGAACAATCCCGAAGAAGAAAGGAAACACACTACTGAGAATTCTCGGGTGCGAAAGGCGAAGAGCGAGGAAGAAAGAAAGAAACGGACCAACGGACGTCTTCGTCGTTTCGCGTTTCGCGTTCGGAGAGAGAGAGACATGCGTATACAGAGTGTGGGCAGAGAGAGATTAGAGCACAAAAAATCGAAAGAGAGAGAGAGAGAGATAGAGATGAAGAAAAGAAGGGAAAGGGAAAGCGAAATGCGAGGGAGGGGAACGTGAAGACGTGTGGTACTGATTCAAAAGCGAACGAACAAAGGAACGGAACGGGAGGTCTTAGACGAAATAAGATGGTACGCCGCCCTGGCCAAACCAAAACCAAAGAAGACCGAGTCAGTCCAACTGAAGAGTGGAAAGGGAAAGGGAAAGATTCCGGGTCTCGGTTAACGCACCTGTCTTCTCGACGCAGGGTTCCTCTCGTCCGTGTCGTTCTCGGGAGCGGCATCGAACGTCTTGAACACCGTAGATCCGTTGTCTCCTACCTGCATGATCGAGGCGAGGTTGCCGCAGCGGTAGCAGTAACTGAAACGCGCCGAAAAAGAAAGGAGGTCAGAGGGAAGGAGAGAGGGAGAGGAAAGGAAGGAGAGAGAGAGAGAAGGGAAAGGGAAAAGAAGAGCGGGAGACCTACTTTGGTGCAGACCAGACGGTGACGAGCTGGTTGTCGAACATGTGCTTGTAGCCCTCCTGGACGAGTTGATGAGCTCGGGCGATGAGGGTGAGGTCGTTGAGATGGGAGAACTGAGAAGGAGAGAGGGAGAGAGGGAGAGCGGGTCAGCTGGAGGTAGAAAGAGCGAGTGAGAAACGAAGGTTGAAGCTCTGGAACTCACTTCTTGTGTTACTTTGGCTGAGAGGGGGGAAAGAGGGAAGAGAGGAAGACGAGGGTCAGAAACGCGTCGACGAACGGAGCTCAGAGCTCGGCGAGGCGAGAGAGACGAACCTCCGAATAACTGTAGACGAAGAAGGGAGAGACGATCAGTATTGAGACGAGACGAGCGCAGGAGAGGGAAGAGTGACTTACCCATCCAGCACCACGCGGACTGACAGCCCAGGTCTCTACGTCTGAGGAAGGGAGATCGAAAGATGAGGACGATCAGTTTCCGAGCTCGAAATCGCGTCGAGTAGATCCGTCGACTTTTGGACGAGATGTTCAAGACTCACCATCCTAAGAAACGAAAATAAAGGAGAGCAGGAATCGATCAGCTCTCGTGTTCGTCTCGAACACCCTCCCCTCGTCGACGCGACCGTTCCGTCCCTCCCTTCAACTCCGTCGAGCCCAGCTTTGATACCCAAAACTCACAGGATCCGACCACATCACATCTGAATTATCCCACGAAGAAAGAAAGAAAAAAAAGTGTTCAGCTTCACTGCTCGAACGAGAAGAAAACGAACCGAGGGCCGAGGACAGTCGAACTCACCACAAAACGCTCCCTCATGCGGAATCTCCTGAGCCCTCGCTATCGTCCGAATCTGATCGATCGTCCGGATATCGGGAGAAAGACCTCCGTGCACGCAGAGGATCTGGCCGTCGATGATCTGTTGGTTTGAGAGAGTAGGAAGGGGGGAAAGGTCGAGGGGAGAGGTTGAAGGGGTCGAGGTTCGGTTGAGGAGGGCGAGGCGTTGTAAGTAGGTTGAGAGAAGTGGGCAGGAGTCCAGGAGATGAATGAGGAGAGGGAAAGTCGAGAGGGAACGACGAGGAAAGAAGGGAGGTGGGTGTGTGAGCTCGAACGTCTGAGCTCGACTCGGGCTGAAGAAGGATGAAGAAAGATGTACGAACGGCTGGGAAGGAGTCGAAACGAAAGAAAGATGGGTCAGTTTCCTGAATCAGCTCTCTCAGAAGCTCAGAGCTCGAGAATAGAAGCGACTCACCTCCTAGAGGCAAATGGTCAAAGACCTGACAGCAAGCCTTCCAAACCGAAGCGTTTCCATACTTCTGCTGACACTCGTCGTAGAATCCATACACCTGTTCCATTCCCAACACACCGAGCTCGTCAGATCCTAAAGTTTGATCTCGTAGCGACGAAGTAGAGGGAACGAACCTGGGTGATCTGCCGACTCTCGTGGTTTCCTCTCAGCAGCGTGATTCGATCCGGATATCTGTACGAGAACAAATCGGTGAGCTAAAGGATAACCTCGGGGTAGAGAAGAGCAGCTGAACTAACGCTGCTTTGAGAGCCATCAGCAGCGAGAGCGTTTCTAACGAGCTGTTGGGGAGAGAGGCGAAGGAAGGAAGGAGAGGTTCGAGGTGAGGTCAACGAAAAGAGCTCCTTCCCCTGAGTCCAACCTTCCTCGTAACCTCTGAGCAGCTTCTTGACCACGAGAGAAACGTACTAGAGCCCTCGATCAACAAAGTCACCTATGGAAAGTTGTGTAAAGAACGAGAAAGAGGTTCTGTCAGCTTGAGCGCTCGAGCTCTCTTCTCCTTCCTTCTTGAGCTCTCTCTCACCCTCGTCCTTCCGACGTCTACAAGCACCAAGAGACGTTGCACGTACCCATAAACACGTAACTCGTCCCTGGAACCATTCCTCCCCTCCTCAGCAGCTCTACGACGTCCCAAAATTGGCCATGTATGTCTCCGCAAACGGTCACAGGAGACGAGACGGGTTGGACGTTGGATTCCTCGATGAGAATCGAACGAACTCGGTCGCAAAGGGCTTTGATTCGGTATTCAGGTAGATGCTGAATACGGTCGTGAAGAAGAGAGGGGGTCGAAAGAGGTCAGCGTGGGGAAAGAAGAGGCAAGGAGAAGGGAGGGACGCTCGAGGTGAGCTCGGGGGCTCAAGAAGGAAGGAGGTGAACTCACTCGACATTTAAGGAGGTACGATATGGTTGGGTCGGTAGTTGTCAAAGGTTCCGGTGGCGGTGGTGGGGCTGCTGACATCGTGGGAGGTGAAAGGTGGAGGGGAAGAAGGAAGGGAGGAGAGGAAAGGGAGAGAGCGAAGGAGTTGTTGGTCGTTGGAGGTGAAGGCACACGAGCGAGTATTCAGTCAGCTTCTACTCGGTCTTTTGCTTGATTTTCTCGAATGTCTACGTGTCAAAAGAGTAACTGAGCATGTGTCGATACCTACAAGATATTAAGCGAAGAACGAAAGTAGGGGGAACGAGGTTGAGCGAGAGAGAGAGAGAGACCGAGAAGCGACGCGAGAAAGAAGAGCTCAAGAGCCGATCCTTCAAGCGGGAATCAAAAGAAAGTATGATAGGTAGATGTGACGGAGAAGAGAGAAAAGGAGAAGTGGCTTGAAAAGGTAAAAAGTCAAAAAGGAAAGGAGGGACGAGGGACGAAGGACGAAGGACCGCGTCGCGAAAGGCGAACCCACTGCTCTCCTCCCAGCTAGCTCGACCGCGAACTCCCAGTCCAACCCCCCCTCGACCTCCTCATGTCCCAGAAGGATTACTCCAAACACTCAACGCAGCTTCTCTATGTCCGTCTCTCCAAGCGAGACGACCTTCACGCTCCTCCCTTCGCCGCTCCCTTCTTCAGCCTTCACCTCTCCCTCTCCAGCTCCCGATCCCGCCTCACCCTTCGCGTCCTGCTCAACCTCCCTCATCAGATCAACGATCTTCTCCTCAATCCCTCGACTCCCCATCTGGCCCGATCCGTGAGGGTCAACCATGGTGCCGGTCGCTCCTTGAACACCCTCCTTCTCGTTGTGATGCGAGCTCTTCGAACCGGATGACGAGGAGGTTGGCAGTTCAGAGTGAGGACGAGCTTCGATTTCGGGGGACTGGAAGGGGTAGGGAGGTTGAGAGGAGTTGGAGGTTGAGGAGGCTGGAGACCTTAGAGGGAGATGGGAAGGAGGAGCCGTGGGAGGAGGGAGGTTGGAGGGAGCGACGGATGGATCTTGAGAGAGCGAAGGAGAGGGAAGAGGAGGAGTCGAAGGTGGAGATGGAGAGTCGGATTGAGCTGCCATTCGAACGCTGAAAGGTCAAGGAACGAAACAAAGAAGGGAGGGAAGGAAGAAACCAAGGTCAGTTAACCGGGCCTCTGTCAGCTCCTCCCTTCCTCCTCTTGAGACGCCCTCCACCTCACATCCAAGCTCAAAAACAGTACGTACAGGTTTCTCTTCTTGACCAGCAGTCTAACCGTCCTCTCCCTCTCTCCTTCGCTGAGCTGCTCCCAGTTCGTGATCCTCGACAGGGTCCCGTTGCTGTTCACCACCATCGGACCCAAAGCGTCGAACTTGAACACTCCTCCTGCCACTCCTGCCTCAGCCTTTTCAATCTCCACCTGAGGGACCTTTCCTGCGTCTTCCGAGGTAGGGTGAGGAGGAGCTTGAAGAGCGAGGACGGCCTTCTGGGTTCCTTCTTGAGCCGTGGAGGAGGAGGAGGAGGAAGGAGACGAGGTTGACGTCGATGGCGAGATCTCTGGTGCTTCACCGTTCTCGAGAGAGTCAGGCGTCTCAGAGGGAGCAGCGTTGGAGAGGGCGATGGTTTCGTGGGCGGCGTTCTCCTTGGAGAACAAGAGAGGGAAGGAGGCCATGGTTTGCTGGAAGAGGGGGTGATGGATGTTGGGAGGAGAGAGAGAGCGGAAGGAGACGTTTGACCTGTTTGGCACGGAGAGGTAGATGAACAGACCGTGCTATCTATAGTCGTGTGTACCGTTCGCTCTGAATCGAAAATTTTCGTAAGCAGCATACTCAACTATGATTTCTGTCATTTTTCACTAATTTCGAGAGCAGCTTCTGGGGAGAAAAGCGCGTCGGCGCTCCTTTCGACCTTCTTCCTCTCCTTCTCCCTCTCCCCATCATCGGCAGATCGAAGGCATTAGATACGTTAATTCTGGTTGACACTCTACTCTCAAGCAGTCTAAAGAAGCTTGGCGATAGCGGAATCGATCTTCTCAGGCGTAGTGGTGGACGCGAACCGGTCGACGACCTTACCCTCCTTGTCAACGAGGAACTGGAGGATGAAGAGGAAGCGTGGACAGCGGAGGATCAGCTTTGGGAGAGTCCGAAGTAGAAAGGTTAAACTGAGAATGAAAAAGAAGCCCACCTTCTCGAAGTTCTGTCAGGAAGAGATCAAAAGAGCGACGTGACGCGTCGGAATGATGAGAAAGTCAGCTCTCTCGTTCAGTCCCTCGCAATTCTTCGACAGCAGACCCTTCTCCAGTCCTTCCGGATAGCTCTAATCCACTGTGGAAGGTTTGCTCACCCATTTGATCCGAGTCAATCCGAGGATTCCAGCCTTCTCGTTCTTGAGGAAGTGGTAGACTTCGTTTTCCTCGGGCCCGTTGACGTCGCTCCTGCAGAGATGGAAAGGAGACATATCAGCTCAACGAGTTCAGCTTTCGAGACGAGATCAAGTTGAGGAGAGGACGTACTTCTTAGCGAGAGGGAAGGTGACCTAAAGGAACGAGACGGTCAATCCGAAGCGAGAGAGCAGAAGGTCAGCAAACCTGTTGGAATCTCTCGAGAAGAAGGAGATGAATGTCAACGAACTCCGTGGTTGAGCTGACAAGACTGTGATTTCGCAGAACAAGGGTCGACATCGATTTGAGGTCAGCAAGAGAAGAAGGGGGCCGCATCGAAGTTGGACGAAGGGCGGAGTTGAAGCTTCATGAAACAGGAACGAACCTCGACGATTTCATCGTCCGTTCCGGGCTCCTGTCCTCCGAACTGGTTGCTGTAGCAGAGAAGAGGTGGGTGGAGGGAGATCAGCAGAGCCTTCAGGGGCTGAGTCGGAGAGAGGAGAGGAGAGGAGACGAACCAAGGGAATCCGAGCACGACGAGGCCCTTCGACGCATATTTCTCGTGCAGAGCCTCAAGACCGGTGTACTGGGGGGTGAATCCACATTTACTGGCGACGTTGACCTGCGAATGGAGATCGGGGCGAGAGAGAAAAGGTGGGACGAGGAGGGAGCGATGGAAGAGGGGGAGGGGAGGGAGGGAGGAGGAGAAGGAAGTTTGTCAGCTTGAACGAGAACTTCAAGTCGCCTGAGCGAGGATTAGCATCGAAGCGAGAGAAAGGGAGGGCCTCACGATGAGGACGACCTGGGAAGAGTTGAGCGAAGATGTCAGCTTGAGTGAGGAGGAAGGAAGAGAGGGGGGGGGAGGGAGGAAACATCGAAGCTCACCTTTCCTTTGAACTCAGAGAAGTTGACGACCTTTCCCTTGAAAGGAGCAGAGAGTTCGTAGAAGGTTTTAGCGACAGACATGGTGTTGAGTGTGATGGGGTTGAAGAATGGGTGGGGTGGGGTGGGTCAAGAAGTGGTGTGATGGTTAGGAGGGAAAACGAACGAGCAAGGGGAATCGGAAGGAAGAAGGGATCGTCAGGTCTCGACGACGGCGTTTGGTTCCTTTGGTCGGCTTCGGGCTGTTGGAATAAGCGGACATATTTCTAGTATCAGTAAGATCTTTTTCTACCCGATCTGAGCGGACACGAGTCTGAAGTGGAGGAGGAAGGACAGATAAAAATCGAGGAGCGTCGTGTGTCTTGCGCGAAAAGAAGAAAAGAGCGACGTGTGCTCGTTCAACGAAAAAGGCGAGGGATCTAGACTAGAGCAACTATGGAAAACCTTCCTTCCGTTCCCAGCCTCGAAATAGCCCCTTCCTTTCCTCATATCCCTGTAGCATTTCCAAGCGTCCCACCAGACTCAAACGATCCTCTCGTCGTTCGCGACTCCGCCCTCGAGTCGGCCTGAGGGATCTCCACCGCCTTCATCGTCGGCCTCCCTCCTCCCAGCTCAACCTCACTATCCCCAGCTCCATGATTGACTCCCATCTCCCAAGGCCACTCTCCTTCCTCATGAGGACGATCGGCGGATGTTGGAAGAGGCGAGCCGACGTTCGTTCCAACAAGGTACAAGGCGCGTCGCTCCGCCGAGTCTGGATCTCCTGCGAGGAAAGGAAGCGTCGATTGACTTCCTCCTGGTCGAGGTGGGAGAGGATCCCACGGGACTGTTGCTGTGGTGAACGAACTTGTCATTTGAACGAACTTTGGGCGACGGAGAGCGCTCCAGAACGGTTGTTGTGAGGAAGGCGCGTCGGAGTGGGAGGGAGTGTCGGCGAGGTAGGGGTAGGAGGAGTCTTCTGTTCTTTGGTGATGACGACGACGACGAAAGAAGAGGAAGACTGCTACGAGAGCGAGAAGAAGAAGTGGGAGGAGGACTCCGAGGAGGATTGGTAGGAGGTGATGGGGGGAAGAGGTTGGAGTGAGAGTTGTTGTTGTGAGAGAGGGAATCGCCGAAACGATGGGAGGGCTTGCGGTCGACGTCGAAGAGGATTTTGAGGTCGAAAGGGAGGAAGATGGAGGTGATGAGGTCGAGGGAGGGAACGAGGTTTGGAGAGGGGAGGCGGAGGTAGTTCTGAAACGAGGAAGAAGAAAACGCGTCTGAAAAATGAGCGTCTCGTTCTCATCTCTTCTCCGAGACTCGAAAAATCTGAGCACTCACGAAACGAGAAGTCTAGTACTTGATCTGCCCATATCTTCCCCTCCAGCCGTCGTTGAAGCTCCAGCAGACGTTCCTCTTCCTCCCTCTCCTGTCTCCTCCGCTCGCCGTGTTGACGTCGCGACAACACTCCAACCGCACACGCTCTTCCTCGCCTCTGCCAGTTGACTGGCGATACTGGCGACCACATCAGGGAAGTCCACACCTTCCAGCAACTCTTGCTCGAGACTCCGGTCGTAGCAGAGGAGCGCTGAGGGAATCGTGAGGCTGCCCGAGCAGAGGGGAGGGAGGAGGAGGAGGGAGAGGGGACGGCGACGAAGGTTCGTTCTGGCCATGGTGAGGTGTTCGAGGATAGATTTCGTAGAGTACAGAGTGAGAGTTGAAGGTTGGTGGTCTGTCAAAAAACCAGAAAAGAGAGAAAAAGCAGAGTGGGGGTCGTGAGGAAACAGACCTCGTCAGTCGAACGAGTTTCGACTCCTGAGTCTCGCTCTCAATTTCACTGGGAGAAGAGCGAGAACGATACGGTGAGCTCGACGGTTCGACACAAGATCTGCTATATTAAAGAGAGTGGACGAGTTCAGCGAAGAGTGAGTTCGGTGAAGCTTGAAGTAGGAGAAGAGAGAGCGTCGGACGCGTCTCTTCCCGCCCTCTTTCGCTTTCTCGTCCTTCCTCGTCCTCCTCTTTCCCCAGCAACCTCCCTCCGAGCAAACCCAAAAAAGCACGCAAAAGTCATTAACGAAATCGTATCCAAACCCTCTCCCTCTAAGCCAACAACAACTCCCACCCCAACTCCCTCATCACCTCAAACAGATCCACGTCCTTCCCGCTCCCGGGATCCATCGCCTCCAAAGCGTCCCTCCTCGCCCAAACGTTCTCCAACAACCAAAGCGAAGGTCGACTGTTCCCCACCCAGATCGCTTCGTTCCCCAGACCCCTTTTCAACACGGAAGAATCAAAGCGTCCGGAGGAGAGTCAGCGAAGAGAGAGAGAGAGAGAGACGCGTCGAACGACATCAAGAAAGGGGAAAAGCGAAAAACGAAACGAAACGGAAAGAACTCACTCGAACCAATCCCTAAAAATCCCCCTCTGCTCCCCTTTGCACAACCACCCGGCCATCACCAACGGGAACGTCGCGCTCCTCCTCAACTGAGGATCCGGCAGCAACCTCGTACACTGTACCAGCAGATCCACCGTCAACGAGATCACCGGCGAGTACGGATCGGGACTCTTCTCCACCACGCTCGACAAGTAAAGCTGCGCTCCATGGAGGTAGATCTGGAAGAGGAGGAGTTTGGTGGAGAAGGGTTCGTGGGAAGGATGGCGAGAGGGGAGCCATTGGGTGTTGAGGTTGGTTTGGATTTCTCGACCTCGAGCGGCGAGGAGGACGGGGTCGAGGGTGTTGGTTCGGAGGGAGGAACGTTTGTAGGATGCTAGGGAGGAGATTTGGAGGAGGAGGAGGGTGCCGAGGTTGGAGAAACCGACCTGAGGAGGGGAAGGGAGGGGAGAGAGGGGATAGTCAGCGATGGGGGAAGAGGGAGAGGAAGGAAAGAGAGGGGACGAACAGCGTGGTTCATGTCGATTCCGCTATCTGGGTTCGAAAGCACGGCGGTGTAGAGATCGTAAAGAGGAGTTTCCCTGGCGAAAAAGCGGAAACGAAACCGAAAACGAAGACGCGTCGAACTCGAAATCAGCTCTCCCTCCCTCCTCCCTCTCTCTTCCCCTCTTCTCCTCCAAAACTCACTCCGAAAGCGTAATACACCCCAACACATCCACCCAAAGCGTAAACTTCAACAGATACATCAACACCTCTCCCAACCTCCCCTGCTCCATCTGACCTCTCATCGCTCGTTCCCCTACGATCCTCTCGACGCATCTCCGAGCGATCAACAGCGGTTGGTACCACGCTGAGATGCCTCCTTTGATGACTTCGCTCCAGATCATGCGTTGGGCGGTGAAGAGAGCGGAAACGACGTCGATGGTGTTGTCGGCGAGGGATTGCAGGAGGGATTCGACTGAGCGGAAGGGGGGAGGGGGTTGGAGGTTGAGAGAGTGGGAGGGAGGGAGGGAGGGAGGGAGGGAGGGAGCGAGGACGTGGGTAGGTGAGGGAGGTGAGGGAGAGGTATGAAAGGAAAGAGGTCGAGGAGGAGGAGTAGAAGGAAGGAAGGAAGAAAGAAACGAAACGTCAGTTTTGCGTCGATCTCGATTTCGATTCGACTCGACGCGTCTCGACGCGTCCCAACCCCTCTTCCGAAAAAAAAAACTCACAAGCTCGCACTCTTCAAACATCAAACCCAAGAGGAAAGAAACAAAACAAGAGTCAGCATCGTCCCCCCTCCCACTCCCCTCACCGCCCGAAAACCCTCTCCCAAACCCAAACTCACCTATACCCCTGACTCTCCCCCTCCGTCACCGGCGGCGTCCACTCCCTCGCTCTCTCCCCTCCTCCCGGACCCGCCGCAGCACTCCTCAACCCCTGATGCCTCGACGCGAAACAACACATCACGTCCCTCCAGGAGGGCATCCGCATCGCCACGTAGATGATAGCCTGAGCGGTTTTAACCTCGACGAGTCGATCTTGAACGGCGGTGGGGTCTTCGATGAGGAGTTGGTGAACGCCAGAGGCTTTGTAGTGGGTTTGTTGGGTGATGGAACCGGGCTACATTAAGAGATAGGGAGCGGGGACGGGAGGAGAGGTTAGGTTTTGGCGTTCGAGAGGGAGAAGAAAGAGAGGGAGAGAGGGACGTACTCGTCCAGCGAGAGGTTTCAAAGAATCCATCAGACCAACGCTGTTTCGATTCCCAAAACCACCCAAAAACAAAACAAAACAAACGTCTCGTCCCGTCAGCGTTTCTCCCTTCCCTCCCTTCCCTTCCCAAGCCTCCAAGTCTCTCACTTACTTTACACCTCCTCAAAAATAAAAATAAACTCACCAGTATTGAATATACTGCCCAAAACGAAACGAAAACGAATCAGCCTTCTTTCTTCTCTCTCTCTCTCTCGACGCGTCTCTCTCTCTCTCTCTCCTCTCGCTTTTCCCACTCACCGTAAACTCCCTCACGCCCAACCCCAACCTCTCCAACGGACTATCCAGTCCGATCGGAACGGACTCGAACCCCGTCCTCGCGATGGACGGTCTTCTCAGCATGCCTTCCTCGTCCTCGTCGTCGAGCCTCGAGACGCGCCGATCAGGGGAGCTGTCGAGTTGGAGGAAAGCAGGGGAGATGCTTCCTGCTCCTGCTCCCCAGGGTTGGGGTTGATGGTGCTGCCGCTGGTGGTGGGGGTGATAGGGTTGATGGTGGTGGTGGTGGTGGTACGAGGAGGAAGAGGACGAGGACGAAGACGACGATGGTTCCGCGGAAGCTGCTGCCAGTGGAGGGAAGAACGCTTGGGTTTGTTCGTAGTCGTAGTCGTAGGAGTGAGAGAAGCTGCTCTGATTTTGAGTCTGGTTATAGAGTTCGTGTTGATGCTGAAAGGGAAGTTTCCTCGATGATGAAAGCTGCGACATGGCGAGCGGGAAATCGATCGGTTCCGGCGGAGGGAAGTACGCTTCGAGGTTGTTTGCGACGGTGATGTTGGTTGGAGGTGGGTGGTGGTGGTAGTAGGATTGAAGGTTGATGGAGAAGGGTGGTGGTGGGCTGAAAGCTGTCGAGGAGGAGGAGGGAGGAGGGGAGGAGGAGGGTTGATGAGGAGGTTGATGGAGGAGAGGGTGAGGGTTCGGAGAGGGCTGTTGTTGTTCGGGGAGAGAGCGTAGGAAAGGAGAGGGTGGGGAGGGGAATCCAGCTTGAGAGTGTGAGAGAGAGAGAAGGAAGGAGGGAGGAAAGAGACGCGTCAAATGAAAAGGTCGAACACGAGGAGAGAAAGGACGTGAAAAACTCACGAATCTCGTGCTCGGGCTCTTCCTCCATCTCCTCCTCCTCCTCCGACGACGAGCTCTCCGAAACAACCACCAGTTTCGGTTTAGGAACAGCAGGAGCTGCAACCAAACCACCACGAACCGTCAGTTCCTTCGCGTTCGATCTCCTCAACGATCCGACCCAAACTCACCTTTCACAACCTTCTTCCCCTTCCCCTTCCCCTTCTCCTTCTTCACCCCAGTCGCAACCTTCCTCTCCCTCTCCCTCGACCCAGACGACCCACCAGCAGCCCCCAGATCCTCCTTCGTCTCCAAACTGAACGTGAACCTCAAAACCTCAGGTTTCACGTCCGTCTCCTCCTCTTCCAGCTCGTCCTCCTCCTTCCCCTTAACCCTAGATCTCCTCGACGCAAGCGTCCCCCCAGCTTCGCCCTTCCCATGTCGTCGAACTCGTCCGGAGCGTTGGAGGAAGGCCGTTATCTGCTCGAACCAGAAACGAAAACGAAAACGAGATCGGGTTTCCTTCTCTTTAATGAGCTTGAAAGAGGTGCATACGAGACGTTGACGGGAGAAACGTACCTCAGCTCGAACGGATTCTAGGTTGGTTTTGTTTTGGAGGTAGAGTGGGCCTGGCTCGAACCGACACGAACGATTGAAGTGATCAGCTTGAGTACTCTTTCACCTCCCTCCCTCTCCCTTCAACTCTCGTTTGTTCGGGTGAGACTCACGTTTGCTGGAATACCCTAAGCACTCGATGTTGAGTCTTTCGCAGGTCTGTTTTTATCCACCCATTAACAAACCGAGAGATAAGGAAAAGGTCAGTCAAGATCTATCTTCGGGGCGACGAGAGAACGGCGACCCTCTCCCCTCCGTCCGTCCGTTCCTTTGGCGAGCTCAAAACGAGACGAGGAGACGAGGACGTACAGAGCAGCCTGGTTTGCCTGTTTGAAAAACGCCAAACGTTGGTAACGTATATTAGCCTTCCGCTCTTCCCTTCCCCTCTGAGATATAGAAGAGGAGAACTCACGTTCATCGCATTTCTAGCAACAAACCAACGACCCCAAAACCAAACGAGTCAGCTTCGAGCTCTCTATCTCCTTCCCTTCCCTCCCCTCCCTCTCCCTCTCTCTGCTCTCCTCCTCCTCCCCGTTGTTCCCCATCCCCATCCCCATCCCTCCAAGCCCAAGCTCGTTCGACTCACCTTCCTCCTAGCCCTACAGAGAATACATCCGCTGAAGGTGACGAGCTTGGGTTTCTTGATCGAGCTCGAGGTCGAGCTCGAACCCGCTTCCTTCTTTCCTGCTGCTGCTGCTGCTCCCTTGGTGGGCGGTTTGGAAGTATCCTTGGCCATAGATACGAAGCTGGAGAATAGAAGGACGAGGAGAGGGAAGGGAAGAGAAAAGGAGGGGAGGAGAGGGGTGGTTGGACGTTGGACGTTGGAGGAAGGAAGGAGGTTGAGGAGGAGAAGGAGATGGCCGAAAGCGCTAGGCGGAATCAGAATCACTGCAAGGAATATATATTTTCTTCTTTTGTCTTGCGAGGCTTTTTTGAGATGCGTGAGGGAGGAAGGGTTTAGGTTCCTGGTTTAATTTTGCCTGGGGAAGAAAACGAAAGAGACGAACGACGCAGGGGAAGGACTCGACTCGACTCGACTCGACTCCTCGCCCCGCTTGCTCTCCGGGTCATGCAAGTATTAAATCGAATCGAAAGAAACGTTGAGAGGTGTGAGGTAGGTACGTTTAAGCAAAGCAAGGAAGAGGAGAGAGATGACGTTCAGTGGGACTTGACGTCCAACCCGTGAAAGTTCCGATTCTTGACGCGTCTCGACCGTCTCTGCTGCAGACGAAGATACTTGTATCTGCGAGAAGCCAAGACCACGAAAGGCACAGAGGTCAGCAGCGCAAGGTGAGAAAGGAAAGGAAAGCAAGAAAGGACGAACAGTAAACCGAGTGAGCTGGCGACACCGAACCGAACGAACGAAGAACGAGTCAGCTCCCCATCTCCTCCAACCCCTCTCTCCGAAGCACAAATCAACTCACTCCTTGACCAGCACCAACGCACACCCTCCCACCGCGTTCCTCCACCAAACCGGATCCAACTCGCCCTCCTCCCTGCCCCTGGCTCCCCCTCCCCACCCTCCCGCTCCCGCCGTCCCCATCCACCACCCTCCTCCTCCTTGCTTCCCATAAACCGGCGGCAACCCCTTCAACCCCAAGAACCTCCCCAACCCAGGACTCCACTTCCTCGCTGCCTTCTCCAACCCCCACCCGGCTAGAGCTGAAAGAGCAGGAGAGAGGAGTGCTCCGCAGGCGAGACGGGTGAGGGAGTGTCGGGTCAGGTAGAGCGCTTCGTCCGCGAGAGCTGGGGGGGCTGGAGGGGGTGCGAGTTCGACGGCGGGAGGAGGGTTGTTGGGGTGGGCGTCTTCTATTGTTGTTGTTGTTGTTTTTGGGAGAGGGAAAGGGGAAGTGAGAGAGAGAGGGGTGGGGGTGAGAAGAAACTTTCGAAGGAGAGAAAGGGAAGGAAAGAGAGACGAACCGATCTCGATGTTGAGTCTGACTCCAAAGATCTGATCGTCTCCTCCGAGGTTGAACTGTCCGCCTCTTCGTCCTCCGTCTGAGGAGGAGGAGTTGGACCAGGGAGCAAAGAGACCCGTTCCGAGGAGGACGGAGCGTTGGACGCGTCGTTTGAGGTTGACTGAGAGGTGTGCGTTCGTTCGACGAAAGTGAAGAGAGACGCGTCAGATTCGAGCTCTGTCGAGAAGGGAGTGAAACGAGACTCACGGTAAACGACGTTCAACGCAGGCAGGAGAGCGAGAGTGAGTCCAGGACCGGGAGGGAAGGTCCAGGCGAGGGAGAAGAGGCGAGGGTTGCTGAGCGACCAAGCTGGGACGAGAGGGTTGGCTGGCGCTCGGGGGAGGAAGAAGATGGGGAGGAGGATGAGACCTGATTCGAGGCTGTGATGAATACGAGGAGAGGAGAAGAAGCGGGTTAGTGAGGTTGGGAGAAGAAAGGGAAGGAGACGAGAGCAGAGGAGGAAAGGACGAACAAAGTGAATCGCTCGACGGAAAGGATGTCGGAGGAGAAGGCTGAGGTGATTTGAGCGTAGGGCTGTTAGAAGAAAGAAGCAGCGTGGTCAGATGTTGAGATTTGGAGTCGGATATAGCTGAGAAAAGTTAGGAAGCTGCACTAACAAGAAGAGGAACGGCAACCAGAGCCCAAATCGGCCACGAACGCACGCTGTTTCCGAGGACGAGAGTGGTAGCTCGCTTGCCGAGGTAGCATCGCAGAGAGCTGTATCCGAGGACTCCAGAGGTGAAGATGAAGGAAGAGGCGATTCCTGGGTCGAGATGGACGAGACGAGAGGACGTTTCATCAGTCGCGTCTTCGTTCGATTTCCAGAGGAGTCGAAATGAGCTTGAGAACAAACGGACGAACCAGTGAGGATCAGAGCTGCACACCCTCTCCCTATGATCTCGTCACCCATATTGAAGATCTCTAGAGGCAGGCTCGATTCCTGCGAGAGCGAGAGAGACAGGAAGGACGGACAGGCTGGTCAGCTCGACGTCGAGCTCGAGAGGGCCGAGGACGAAAGGAAGAGAGGCCGACAAACCTCGTAGATGGTATAGGGTTCTTTGCACTGAGGGCACGAGATAGGTCCAGGTTTGAGCTGAGCTTGCTCTTGGGAAGCGATCCAGACGAGAAGGCATTTCTCGTGAGCGACGAGTGAGCAGTGGCTGAGGAGGGAGGAGAGGAGGAGAGGAGTGGTGAGCTCGAGTCTCTGGTCGCAAATTTCTGAGAAGGGGTAGAGACGACTCACCAAGGATGAGCCCATGCCTTTCCGACGGAATCGACGTCGGCTTCATCCTCCAGGCAGACCCAGCAGCTCTGGTTCGAGGGAGAGAGAGGGGAGAGAGGAAGGAGGAGGGAGGTCAGCTTCGAGCTCATCCTCCTCTTTCGAGCTGCTGCCTCATAGGTTGCTCCACCTCCTCCGAAAAGTTCAGACGTCCAAGTGCATCTACAAGAGCTCTACGGCCAGTGAAAACCTCGGTTCAGACCGAAGAAACAAACGAAAGGAAGCTCACCTTCTCCTCGACGTCCTCCACCTCAATCTCCTTCTTCTCCCTCGGCGGTGGCAAGTCGATCCCCCTCCCATGAGCTCCTACTCCCGCCATGTTCACTATCGGCCCTTCAGTATGATCTGTACTCCCGTCCTCTTCAGATTCCCAGTCCTCGAACTCGTCGGAGGTTCCTCCTCCTGGCGTTGACGGTGCTGGAAGGGGGGGACGAAGGGAAGGTCGACGGAATCCCGGAGGGTGCTCTCCTGGTGTTGCTCGGGAGGATGCTCGTCGGATGGAGACGGGAGGAGGTCGAGGTCGACTCATAGAACAAGGGGAGAAAGGAAGAGAGGAAGGTTTGCTTGAAGCTGTCGTAGTTGGAGGGGAAGGAGCAGCACACGAGCTCGTCGAAACGTCACCTTCCTTTCGAGCTGGCCCTTCCTTCGTTTCCCTCCCAACCGTCAGCACCGATACTTGGACCTTCCTTCGCTTCTTCGAGCTTCGTCCATCTTCCTATCGTCCCCCTCTGGCTATGGCTTTTCAACTTAGCGAAGATCTCGCTCAAGTCCTCGGCTTGAAGGACGACCTCTTCCTCTCGCTCGTTCCTCTCTGGGTCGAGCATCATTCCATCCCTCTCGAACACGCTCTCCCTGACCACCTCTCGGATATTGAGTATCGAAGAGCACACTTCAATGATCTGGTACGTCGATCAAGGCTCCTCTCCTTCCTCGACCCAGCTCCTAGTCCTCCGTTCGCAGTGAACTTACTTCCCTCCCTCTCTTCCAACCTCGCTTCGTCCAGACTGATAACTTCGAAGAAGACGTAGACATCGAATACAGGCCCTTGGTACTCGTGAGTGCTGATATGCGCATCCTTGCAGCTTCATGATGCGCGAAGACCGAGCTGATCACCTCTCCCTCTCCAAAGACCCACTTCGTCGTTCGCTACCTCCCTCGACTCGTGGAAACGATCCTCCTCCTCCCGCCCGTCTCCCTCATGTACAGCCCTTGGTTCGCTCTACTTCACTTCATCGGAATCCGGAACCCCATCCTAGCCTCCTTCATGAGAACTCACAAGGATAGGCACGCCCTTCTCGCTCACCTCTTCAAATCCCTCGCCGACGCAACCCCCTCTCCAAAATCTTTCAGGGAGGTTCGTCTCGAGCTCTCCTGCCTTTTAGATAATCTCTTCTTGGTCTAACTCCTTCTCACCCACTTTGTTATCCGTTAGTGGGATCGAAGAGCCTTCCACTGGGGGGTCCTAGCCAACGCCTGTCGAGGTCATCTTTACAACCTCTACGCCGACCAGCCACCTCGTCCTCCCTATCCTTGGCTTCCTTCGCACCTCGAGATACTCAAATCTTACCTGGACTCGTTCAAAATCCTCAAAAGTCTCAAGATCAAGAAGGCTAGCTCCAAGTTCCAGGACTGGAAGGAAGCGACGGCGACCCTCAGCTTTCTCACTGGAGCCCTCGCTACCGGACTAGCGTACGTCGATTACAAGACGGATTTCATGCCTTGGTCGAGCTGTTCTGGGACGGAGAAGGATGGGAGGGACTGTGCGAAGCTCAAGGTGGGAGAGGAGATGTACGCGTGCGGAGGAGTGAGTTCAATTTTCGAGCTTTTCTCGCCTTTCTCCTTTTCTCTTCTGACCTCTTCTCGGTTTTACCTTCTCATTTCAGTGTAAGACCATAAGATACTGCTCTCGAGGTCCGTCTACGTCTCTCTTTCCGTGATCACCGACGGGAAAACCTGCCTGACGCGTCTTTCGGCCCGTCCTCTTTACTTGTTCGCTTTCTCGCACAGAACACCAACGAGCCGATTGGAAACGACACAAACCACTCTGCATGGTTGCCTTGTGGGAGTGAAGGGCAGGAAGTCGAGCTCGTTCGGGCGGGGGAGAAGAGGAGAGGAGATTAGGTTTCGGTTTGGAGACGCGTCGAGACGAGGCGAGCGAGTCGTCAGATGAGTTTTACGCTTTTTCCTCGCTCTTCGAAAGGATCTGTAAACCGGTTCGGCTTTTCACTGTCTCTGAAGCTCCCGAAGGAGCCATCTCGTCCTGGCAGAGCTCGGCTCAGCTCGAGAAGAACTCAACGCGTCGTCCGTCGTCTCAGCACCAGAATTTCCTCTCAGAGCTCAGCGTCAGCGAGTGAGTCTGAGAGCGATAAGTCTATTTATCAAGCTCCGTAATCAACCTAATCTAGGTAGATCCTCCTCTCGACTCTTGACTCCTGCCTCGCTCACCTCCTCACCCGACTGCTCTCCGGCGTGTGAGGAACCCAGATCTGCATCCGTCTCCATCTCCCAGTCTCGTCCTGCAAGGTATCGTCGATGCACATTACTCGGTCTCCGTCCTCGTCAAAGACCTGTGCGAACGAACGACCAGAGAGAGGTCAGAGGGAGAGAAAGAGAGAAAGGACGCGACCAGGCGATGTTTGCTGACTTTTACGTGAATCGTTTCAGCTCCCTAAGAAGCAGATAAGGTGCCAAGACGAAAACGAGGTCAGCGAACGAGCTGTAGGCTGCTGTAGGGCCAAAAAGCTGAGGGGAGGGAGAGGAGGGAAGGAAGGTCGAGCTCACCATGAAATGATCCTTCACCAGATCGCTCTCGTACTGCTCGCTGAACATGGACTTGCCGCGAGAAAACTCCACGTCGTAGGTGAATCCTTCGGGCAAGGGCGCGTGCTCTTCTCTGAACAGGCCGTCCTCTTCAGTCAAGAGGCGAAGAAGAAGGAAGGAATCTAAGAGGGTGAGCTCGACTCTTTCCTTCCCCTCCCCTCCCCTCCCCTCCTGGCTCTACCCACCTGAACGTCTCGAAGGCGCAGAAAAGACACTCACCGGCTGCCATCTCTCCCAGCTCCCTGATAGTCGAGCACTCGTTGAACCTGAACCCTCGAGTAAAGACCTGTTCGGACCAAGCCCTCTTGACGTTGATCCAGAAACAACCGTCTTCGAGATTGCCCTTCTTCATGGATCCCATACCACGAACGTTCCGACGAGAAAGGCTGATCTGGCGAGGCATTTGAAAGAAGAGAAGGGGAGGTTTGAAGCGTTTTGAAGCGAGAGGATGGGAGAGGAAAGGAAGGAAGAGAGGGAGGGAGGGAGAGATCGAACTCGTTCGACGGCGGGGAGCTGGCGGGACGGTCTGAGACTCGATGAGCTGGCTAGCTAGGATGGAGTTGTTTTATTCGACAGAGGCTTAGTCCTGGTAGGAACTGAAGGAAGAGGTCGACGGAGATAAGAGAAGGAAGGAGGGAAGGAAGCGGTTTGAAGGAAGGTGCCGTGAGCTCGTCGATTTCGACCTTCCCTTCCCTTTCCTTCCTTCAACGGTCACCAACGAAGTTTTACGGACATCCATATCTCCACTCGTCCTTCTTTCTTTACCCTCGTGATCAGCAACTCTTTCTCATCCATCAAGAGCCCCAACGTCGGTCTCTTCGGTCCCATCAACCCTCCCTTCAGCCCTCTCGACCTCGCCTTTGCTCTCGCCTCTCTCTCGCCCATCCCATCGACTCTCCCCCTCATGTCCGACGATCCCTTCATCAGCAGGCTATCTGATGTTCAGATAGGGATCCTCTCGAGCTACTACGCGGATCACCAGCTTCGCTACGGCGCAACGAGACCTCCTGTCGCCATTCAGCGGGCGGCAGCCTGCAGGATGTCGATGGTAGGGGAGCCAGTGAGCAGTCAGGATGTAGGAAAGTGAGTGGACCTTCTTTTTGGTTCTCCTTGCCACCTTCGAGCTTGTATTTTCACGTACCCTGTCTTCTATCGATACGAGAAACGGCCTTGTCCTGAGCTCGCTGTCTTCTCCGTCCGCTCAAGTCGCCGCTGACTCTTGGTTCTCACCTCCTTTTGGGAACAGATGGTTCACTCGATATCTTCGAGCACTCACCGGTCAGCCAGCCAATACCAGGAAGACTCAAGAACAACTGGACCTTCTTAACGAAGAGTTTGATCGCAATCCTCGTTCGTCTTTTCTCTTCCTCTCCCTCCCGCACTCTCGTTCGCTCTCGTACTCTCGAGCCATTCTCCCTTCGCGTCGCTCTTCTCAATCGATCGTGCCGAAGTTGTTGTTTGTGTCGGAAGTAAAGAAGATGCTTGGCTCGAGCTGCTGCCTCTTCAAAGCTGATCTCGTCGTTTTCGTCTCTCATCTCTCAGTTCCCAACGCGCACGACGTTATCCTCCTCATGGAGTCGACCGGTTTGGACAAGAAGCAGGTCAACGCTTGGTTCCAAGTCGAACGGAAGAAATATGACGAGGGAGGAGAGTTCGAGGACGACGGAGATTTGATCGACACGTCGGAGCAGTTGAGGTTCGTCGTCGCTCCTTTCTCCCTCCTCCCCCGTTTCTCGTACTACCCTCGTACTGATAAGATCCTCTTTATGATCTTTTCCTGCAGCGAAACTCCAGCATCAATCTGGCGAGCCTACAACCGAGATCCAGTCAACTACGTCCGTTACATCCGACAACGTCGCTTCGCTTTGGAACAGCAGCAAGCACGAGACATCTTGCTAGCCCAGGAGGATCTTCGCCATCGTGCGATGGTCCGGGCGATAGATCCCGCTCGAGCGTGGGAGATGGAACGGCGGCAGAGGGAGATCGCCTTGTTGAATTGGGAGAGGGAGCGGGATCAGAGAGCGTTCCAAGAAGCTCAGGAGAGGGAGAGGATGAGAGGGATGACGGCTCAACAGTTGCAGTACTACGAGATGAGCCGGAGAATTGTTGGTAGGATGAGGGGGGAGAGGTTTTAGGATTGATGGACATGCGTTGGATGGATTCGTTTCGAGCTTGCGAGATGGCCGATGTTCTCTGTGCACGATTGAATTAGTGATAAAGAATCGCTAAAGTCATCGATCTTCGTAAACCAGCAATCTCGATCATTCTTGGGTCGAGAAAACAAGAGGGAAAGACGTCAGCTTTCAGCTTTGATCGGACGCGTCGAAAGAAACGGGACCGGACTCACCACCTCAAACACGTCTTATCCGTCTCTCCAGCCTGTCTCCCAACCTCAGTCCCACGAAACCTCGATGCAGGTAGACTTGTGCGACTTCCAGTGAGCTTTTTGGTGAGCTGCGATGAGAGGAAAAGGAGATAAGGCAGTCAGTCAACGAAAAGAAGAGGGAAGCAAGAAAAGATGCTGAGACGGACCTCGACAGCAGTATCGGACAGTTCGGCACTGCCAGAAGAAGCGACAGTACGAGCATTCCGGTCAGAAAGAAAGAGGAAGCTGGAAGGGAGGAAGAAAATGAAAACTCACCCTCGAACACATCATCATCTCCTCTCCCTTCACGAGGACGCGACAAGGCTCTCTTCCCTCCCCTTCGGTGCGTTTCAGCTCACATGCCAACCAAGGAAACTGCTGGCGCCAATGAGCTTCGTAGCTTTCCCAAGGCTTCGAACCTGGTGAACAAAGGAGGGAACCCAGGATGGCAGAGTAACGAATCTCGGACAGAGCGTCGTGATCCCCGATGTTCTGCATCTCTTCGATCCTGGACGTGATGATATGAAGTCGAGCGAGATATGAGGCATCTACGAGGGGCAACAAAGGTCGAGAGGGAGGATCGGTCGCGACGGAGGTTGCGACGGCGATGTCGTGGCAGACGCGACACAATCTGCACCAGGCTCTGATCGCGGGAGCGTTCTGTGAGATACGGGAAGAGTGGTCAGTGAGGGTCGAGAGCGTCGGAAGGTCCAAAATTCACCTCGTCGTTCAAGAAGAAGTCCAAGGAAGGGATGTGGGAGACGACGAAGGAGAACAAGTGTCGAAGAAGATGAAGCGCTTCCTCTCGATGGGTCCGCGAGAACAACGCAACGTAGGAGTAACCTCTTGAGTAGGTCATGAATCCAAGAAGAGCTTCGTGCCATGGACTGTTGAACCTTGTTGATGAGAGGAAGGCCTTGACTGCCTTTGGAAGAAAGCGAGCGGCGAAGACGGCCTGTGGAGGCAAAAGAACGAGATGTCAAAGAACTGGGGAGCCCTGAGTGGATGAGGGTCTTACGTTCGCTTCAAAGCGTTCGTTCTGAGGAGCGGAGTCGAGCATGTCGACCTCGATAGCCATCGAGAAGAAGGAGAGGAAGAGAGCGTCAGAGCAATCAGAACTTTCCTCTCAACTTGACTGGTCCCCAGAAAGGGAGCTCACCGTAGCAGTCCAGTCCAGCTTGACCTTGTGCGCCAGCTCGCAATCCAAAGACATATTGGAGCCGTCGACGCTCTTCTCGCACTCGTTGTGGGCAGAAACGAGTCGAAGGAAAGCATCGTCCTCCCCAAATCCAAGGACCTCTGCCATCCTTTCGACGAGTTGAGCGGCCATTTTGATCGAGAGGATACGATTTGATCCAGAGGATGTAGATAAAGAGCTGAAGGTGAAGGAAGAATCTGCGTTGAGCCTGCCGAGGAAGAAGGAAGGGAGGGAAGGAGGGGAGAGAGGAAGCGGTTTGGAGGAAGATGAGTGAGCTCGTTTTGGGCCGCTTTCTCCCATCGACCATCACCCGCTTCGCGACCGATTTTTTTCTCCTTCGACTTTCAGACTCTTCGGAACCATTCCTAGTTTAATCTCGAGCCATCAGTACTGTCGCCAAAACCGGAGATGCCCATCTGTACTCGTTGCGGCTCGCCCGTTCCTTCCCTTTTCACCGTCTACTCTTCCGTGAGCCTTTTCTTCCTTCTATTCGACTCAGAACAAGGAGACTTGGACCTCTACTGACTGTTCTTGACCCCATCTCTCACTATCTCAGGCTTCCAACATCAGGCTCACCATCTGTGTGAGTAAAGAAGGGGGAATCGAAGGAGCTTCGATGTTGAGCTCGATCTGAGTCCCTCCTCCCACCCTTCCTGACTCGTCCCCTCTCCTCTTCCTTTTTACTTCTCCAGGATTCCTGTAACGACTTTGCAGATCCCTACGTCGAGCAGCCTCCCCTGCTTCTCTTTCTCGACCTCGTCCTACTTCGTCCAGGAGTCTATCGACATCTTCTTTTCAATCGGGGAACCGAACCCATCGAGGCTGGACGCGTCAAGGCGGAGGAGAAGCTGGACGAGAGCGAGAAGCTAGCAGAGAGCTCTCTCGAAGATGGAAGAGCTGGTGGGAGATGGAAGGTGAGTCGTTTCAGCGTGAGGAAGACGCAGGGAAGTCTCGACGTCGAGTTGATCTCTCTCCTCTCTCCTCTTCTCCCTCGACGTCTCGTCGCTTCAGACCGTCGTAGACCTGCTCCTCACGCTTTCAGTCTCGACTGTCATCGCCGATACCTGTTAGTTTATCCTACGAACGTACCAGAAGCGACCTTTCACTGACTCCTTTGCTTCTTGTGCGTCGCAGACCTTCGATGGACTTCTCTGCGTGCGCCCGATCCCTCTTTCCCTTTCCGAAGGCGAGGGTTGACGAGTCCTCTTTTCATACAGGCTCCCAAACGAGCAATTTTCCTCCGTCTGAGGAAGTAGCAGCATTCTTCAAGCTGTTTCTCACGGTGATCTTGGGTGAGTTCGTCCTCGACGCGTGCCTTCCTCACACGTAAACTCACTCTTCTTCTGCTTCCACAGAAACCCTCGCCTTCCATGTCACAGTCCTTCTCTCCGCCTTGATCCTACTCAAGACTCGGGGTTTCTTCAGCACTCGCTTCTCATTCCTTGCTCGTCCTCAACCTCCGACACCCGACGCGTCGAAGGACAAGACGAAGGCGTTGCCCGATGACTTCCAGTTCATCCATTCACTACACACGTACCCTCACGCCTCTTTCTACTGAACATGTTTAGCTGACTCTCTTCTTCGTCTTCTTGCCGTCCCTCAGTCCTCTCCTAATTCCACTCACTCTCCTCCTCTCCTCCCTCCCCAAACTTCTTCTCCTCCTCCTCCTTTCCATCTGGCCGACACCGACGGACTCCTTTATCTCAACCTCGACCTCGCCGAATCTTCGCACCCTCCTCGACGACTTCCTCTCGTCAACTTCCTTCGAATGGGTCACTCCGACCCTCGCACCCGTCGCTCTCGTCCTCGCTCAGGAGACGCTCGATCGGGAGTGGGTCATTCGAAACGTCCTTGGAGGGATGGGAATTGGCTTTGGGCTGAGAGTGTTGCTGATGGGGAGACTGAGTGCTGTCGAGACAACGGCTTTGGTGTGCGTAGGATGGTGGGGGAGATGGAAGGCGATGGAGTCGTTGGGTGATGAAAGAGGAGAGCTCAAGATTTGAGACGAGGTGAGTTCGCTCGTTTTTTTCTTCTGGGGACTGAGCTGATCGAAATGTTGTGTTCCGCTCTCCTCAGGTACGCTCCTACTCTGTCAAGAGGGGTACAGTAGAGATCCAGACGCGTCTCGTTTGAACTCATCTCGACGCGTCAGTACCATCAGCGCCGTGAGATCGATCTCTCCGCCAGCTTCGCTCCCAGAGGTCAGTCAACCAAAACCTCGTACCAACCTCCGAACTCGAGCTGATCGTTCTCTTCTCTTCTACAGTCGCGAGGTTGAACGCGTCGTCCCGGCGATCTCTTGTCCTCGCCCATCCTCGCCGCTGCTGCCTGCCCTTCTTATCTCGATTTTAGATGCTCGATGCCCGTCATACTTTCCTATCGAAGGCCGACGATCTCGCCTCCCAAAGCTTCATCTTAGAAGTCTCCGAAAAAAAGGAAGAAGGACCGAGAAGAGGTCGGCTCACCATCTCTCTCTTCATGGTCAAGCAAGCGTCGATTGCTATGGCATCTCGGCTTCAGGAAATGGTCTCTGCCCCTTCTCAATCTGCTTCCCAGCTGGCACGAGCTGAAAGCATACTTGCCGGCGGTGAATAATAGTGCCGGACGGTTGGAAAATGACGAGGAGAGAGCGAAGAGTCGGGAAGGGGAGACTGGTCTTCGAACTTTCCCTCTTGCCTGTTCCTCCTCCAACCGCCCACCCGCCAAAACAACTCAACTCAAGAACGCTACACTGCAGAAACGATGCCTTACTACAGATGCCCAGCGGAGCGGTATGGCTTTGATATCGAGGGAACGTGAGTCTTTGGGAACGGGAGGAGAGGAAAAGAGAGACAGCCCTCGACGTTTCTCCGAGCTCGAAGCTGACCCTTTCCCCCCTTCTTTTTTTTCTACCAGATTTGCGTGAGTCTTGCTTCCGAAGTGTAATTTCAATGTAGAGCAGAGCTGACGAGATCTCATTCGTTCTATCAGGAGGGACACCATCATTACAAGGTGAGCTTTCTCGGTTCTTTGCGAAGGGAAGGAGGAAACGTCGAGCTCACCTCCTTCCTCCCCTCTTTTTTTTCTTCTTGCTTCGCTCGTTCGAAAAGATGGCCCGTCATCCTGTGAGTTACTTCTACTACACCTTCCACCCATAGACTGCAACTGACTTCTCGGCCGTCTCTATCTCCTCTTTTCCAGGAAGGATACAGCTCAAACCGTTCGAGAAGCCGTCGAAGCTCACTCGGACCCAACAGCCCAAGAGCAAGGTCGACATATCATCGAGAAGATTGAGACTCTCACCAAGGAGATCGCTCAGGATGGAGAAGTGAGGTGAGCTATACATCCTTTCATTTCCTTATCGGCCCTGAAGTTGAGGCTGATGGGGGGTCTTCATTGAAACCCAAAGAAACATCGTCGAGGACGGAGGATCCAACATCGCCCTCTACAACGCTCAGATCAAGGAGTTCAGGGAGAGAGGACAGGCCAGCTGGTTCAACCTGCCATGGTTGTGGGCTGAGTGCTACCTGTGAGTCTATTTCTCTTTCGAGACGTTGGAGAACCTCGTCCGTTTCGAGCTCATCCCCCCTCCTCCTCCTCCCTCCCTCTTTTTGCTCAGGTATCGACACCTTCGAACGTTCTTCGCCGTTCAGTCAGAGTGGAAGACCTTCGACCCTTACTTCACCTCTAAATCTTCGAGCTTCAGGTCATCGTCCGAGGCCGTCATCAGTACGTCCTCGCCCTCTTTCGCTCAAGCGACTCGAACCACGTTCGAGCTCTTCCTCTGACGACGCGTCCACTTCTTCAAAACAGAGCTCGCCCAAGCCACCCTCAACCTCTCCACCACTCCCGAAACCCTCCAACAGTTCTTCCACACAAACCTTCAACTCTCGCTATGGGGCAACGCCTCCGATCTCTCTCTTCTTGCTGGAGGTGTGACGGACGAGGAGTTGCGAAAGCTTCAGAGCAGAGGAGAGGAGGAGAAGAAATTCATCCTGAGGAACGACGAGGAGAAGGTCTGGGATTGGGTCAAGAGCGGGATGGGAGGAAAGAGGAGAGCTGATTTCGTTCTGGATAACGGTGAGTTCGAAGAGACGACCGGATCTGAAGGGCGAGCGCTGACCTCTGCTTTCCTTCTTGCTCTCGTTCAGCTGGCTTCGAGGTACGTGCCTCTTCCTTCTCTCTTCCAGAGGGTCCCCTGCTGACTCTGTTCACCTTCGCTTACAGCTCTTCACCGACATGATCTTTGCCGACTTCCTCCTCACTCAAACTCCTTTCTTCGACGAGATTGTCTTCCAGTGAGTTTCACTTCAGCCCTCACCCCATCCGATCCGGATGAAGGCTCATCTTTTTCCTTCCCTCGCAGCCCCAAGTCTATCCCATGGTTCTGCTCAGACGTTCTTCCCTTCGACTTCCGGTTCGTCGCCCTTTTGCCCTCCCTCTCCTTTCATCGTCGCGTCCTGACCGTTCGTCCCTCCTCTCCCTCCTCCAGCTGGATCATCGCCACTCTTCACACTCCCGAGAAGTTCTTCCCCGCTTCCGTCCTCGACCCCTCCTCCACCGCCGCTCTCGTTACCCTCGCCGAGCGATGGCAGGCTCACGTCGACGCCGGTCGATTCAAGCTCGCCGTTCCTCTCGAAAGCAATCTTGGAGACGCTGGACCTGACTTCTGGACGAACGGAAACGAGTATCAGAGGATGGAACACCTCGATCCTGCTCTCGTTCAGGGACTGAGGGAGAAGAGTGGGTTGGTGATCTTCAAGGGAGATCTGAAGTGAGTCGTTTCTTTCCTTCGATTCGAAAGACGACGAGTTCTTGCTGACGCATGCTCTTCCTCTCTGCTTCGTGAAAACAGCTACAGGAAGTTGACCGCCGACGCGATGTGGAAGAGCACGACTCCTTTCGAGAAAGTCCTCGGTCAGTTTGACGCGTCCCTTTCCTCCTTCGTCTTTCTCTCCAACTGACTCGTTTCTTTCATAACCTTCGGTCCTGCAGGACCTCTGAACGGTCGATTCCCAATCCTTTCGCTGAGGACGAACAAGGCGGAGGTCATCGTCGGTCTGGACGACGGAGTCGAGGAGAGGATGGACAAGGAGGATCCCAAGTGGAGGTACAACGGGAAGTGGGCTGTTGTTTCCTTCGCTCCTCTCGTATAGATCTAGTCGCCGTATCGCATCTCACCTATAGAGTAATGTCTTTATCGAAATGGAACATGCGGAAAGACTGAGGGGCGTCAGACTCGACGCGACGAGCGTTCAACGGCTTTCCCTTTTCTCGAAAGAGCCGACCTCCTGCAAAGCGACGTCATCATCGACATCTCGTACCGAAAGAAACCTGATCTGATCTAAAAGCTCTCGGGTCTAAGCGAGACCGTCTCGGAATCGTTAAAGTCATTGCAGCGTCTCTTCCTCGTCCTCTTTCCTCCCTCAGTCACCGTAAGTGTAAGTTCTCTGCCCTCTGAATCCAGCAGCAACTCTCCTTCTCATCTCGTCGTACTCCCTCGTCATCCCTCTCCTCGAATCCTCCATATCCTTCAACCTCTGAACTCGCTCCCTTTCTCTCTCCACCACCGCTCGTTCGTACTCCTCCTGTTCCCTCTGCACCATCCGGGCTGCTACTTCTGGGTTCCTCATCCTTAGCATCTCTAGCTGACGCCGTTCGTCTTGATAGGCCAAGTAGGCTTGTTGATTCTGCTCGTCCTCGAGTCGACGGCTCTCCTTGATCGACGCGACGTAGCCTTCGGGATCTCGTTCGTATGCTTTCCAGATTACTCTCGGGGGATCTCTGGGAGTCAAATATGTACGATGGAGAGTGAAGAAGAGAAGAGATTGGTCAGGGAGGTGAATATCCAGGGAAGAGGGAAGAGAGGCGAAATGAGACGCGACGAACGGGAGCTGTTTCGCCGTGTCGAAGATCTCGGTCATGTTCGTCCTTTTGTTGGAGAACCAGGCGTTGACCGTCTTCTTGTCTAGGCCCGTCTCGTGCATGAGAAGGATGGTGTCGTGGGCGTTGGGCACTGAGGGGAAACGAACGAAGACGTCGAGAGAGAATTAGCTTTCGAGACCGCGCCGGAAAAAGGCTCGAACCATCTCCTCGGATATCTCGTTTTCGACCAGCTTCTTGCTGGGCTCCTTGAAACGGGAGATGCGAGAATTCGGATCTGAGGCTAGATTGGAGACGGAGAGTGAGAGAAAGGAGAGCGACGCACTGGGTCGAACACGTCCTCCAAAGCCTTGATCTGCTCGTCCGACTTCCGTTGGTTCGAAGGTTGGCCCGTGCTCTCTCGAACTTGACGAGCAAACCAGCTGAAGGAAGAAAAGCAGGGAGAGAGAAAGCAGGGGCGATCAGCCTGAGCTCGTCCGGAAGAGAGCGAAGAGATCTGGCCGGCCTGTAGACAGTCGAGCGCATAATAGAAGTCACAAAGTAGTATGCATGGTTGTAAAGAGGGAGATGAACTAACCGCCCAAGCTCCTGAGGAGAGACCGCATCACCCACAAGAAAGTCTCAAGCTGAAAGGGAGTCGCCTGGGCGTTTTTACCTTCCTCCTGACGACCGAATCTGCGCTGTCCTCGTTCTAGAAATCTCAGCGTAAAACCGGAACATCCTTGGAACAGAGGAAAGTTTGGGTTGAAACTTTCCGAATCGCCCTTTCGCACGGGGGATCGGTCTGACTCGCTCCTGTTTGTACGAAGGACTCGCCCTCCTCCTTCGCGTTCGCGTCGACTACTTTGTGAGTGCTTCGAGAGGACGAGAAGGATAAAGATATACCTGATATCGGTTTGATAGAGCTCAACTCCAGAGCCCTGTAAAGGGACCTGCCGTCGAAGAGTCGCGTCGCGTTCGTCTCCTCTCCTTTCCCCGCTCAACCTCGTCAACGAGCCTGGAAGCGGACAATTTTTCGACACAAGCGCAGGTTTGTATACGTTCTAGTCAAAACTCTCGTTACTCCAAACAACAAACCACGCGTATCCTCTCTCTCTCTCTCTCTCTCCCCCGCTCAATCCATCCTCTCATCCCCCAAATCCTCCTCCCCCTCCTCCCCAACCTCCTCCGCCACCCCCTCTCCAATCCCCCAAAGGCCTTCAACCAACTCCCTCCCTTCATCTCTCCCAAACGCTTCTCCCATCCCGCTCATCCTCATATCTCCGTGCCTTCGAAGGAAGGTGTCGATCTTGTTTGCGTGCGACGAGAGAAGGTGTCGAGGGAGGGTGGTGGTGCTTAGAGTTGAGACGAGGGGAATGGAGGTTGCGGGGAGGGGAGATGGGTCGGAGGGGGTGGTGGGAGGGAAGAAGATTGGGGGGAAGGGTGGGAGGAGAGGGAGCGGGGAGGGGAGGGATTGACTGGGAGGAAGAAGGAAACACGAGGAGGGAGAAAGTCAGGGTCGAATCGGTTTCAAGGAAGTAGATAAGACGAGAGTAAGGATATGTAGGGACGGGAAAGGAAAAGAAGGAAAGACTCACCTCGAGAGGAGGTGGCCTTTGAGACCTCCAGACGAAGTCTCGAGCGACGCGAGGAGAGCAGGAAGCGACGACTGCCCGACTCCTCGTATCACCGAGTGCGAGAAGAACGGAGTGTACTTCTGCGAGCATGAAAGAAAACGACGGGTGTCGATCAGCTCTAGTTCGTTTGAACTTCGAACTCAGTCGAACGCGTCTCGCAAACCAAAACTCACCTCCGCCCTCGCTCCAACAGCACTACTGAAATCCCACCCCTCAACCACAGCTCCTGAAGCAGGATGAGTAGCGGCGTTCACATCCCAGATCGGTGCTCGACCAGAAAGACCGACGATCCTGGTATCTCCTCGCCAGTTGAGTTTCTGAACGAGCGTCGGGAGGCTGATTCGATCGGCCTTGAGTCGGAGAGGGAGGAGAGCGGAGGCGAGATGGGTGGCGAGGAGAGCTGAGGAGAGATGGAGATTGGAGGGCTGGCGAGAGATGAAAGGGACAAGCGATTAGCTGAAGAAAAGGGACGGGAGGAGGAGGGGAAAGGGAAGGAGGACGAACCGAAAGACGAGTGCAAGGGTTGGAAGCGTTGAAGGAAGGAGTTGCTGGGGAGGGAGTAGGAGGAGAACGCCAAGTTTCCTCGGGTGCTTGTATAGGAAGAAGCGTCGATCCTTGGTCGATGAGAGTTTTGATCGCTTGACTCTCGGTGAAGATGCGCTGAGGAAACGAAGAAAGACGCGACAAACCGACTCAGCCCTTCGATCGTCGCCCCATGCGAGGACGTGCTCGTACCCAGCTCATAGCGAAGCTTGACCGCTAGAATAACAGAGCCGATGAACTCACCGAAATCTCCCTCATGTTCCTCGCAGCGTCCGTCTCCTCTTCCCCACTGACAACCTGCTCTCCTCCTCCTCCCAACAGCCCACCGAGCAGTCCGATCGAGATCGCATCACCCTTCGGGTAGTCATCCTTGAACTCTCCCAGCATCTCACAAGCCATCGCAGCGAACCCTGTCGAAATATCGAGGGAGAGCTGAACCCCTTGGAGGAGGTCGGATTCCTCAGCGAAGAGACGGAAGTTATCGGCGGGGGTTTGGTCGAGCTGACAAAATGAGAGAACGTCCAGAATGGAATATCAGCATAGTGACTTCGATCCAATTCGAGAGCGTCGAAGGACAGCGACGAGAGAGGGAGACGTCGAATCGAAGAACGACGCGTCGAGCAAGACTCACCAACCCCATCGCCTTCCAACCCTCCAACCCTTCCCCCCACGATCCCATCCCCTCTCCCAACCCCATCTCATCCTTCTCCCTCCTGAACACCGCAGGCAAAGGGTTCATCGACCGAGGATGGTACCAAACTCGGTTGTAGTCCGACCAGAAACGAGTCTTCTCGACTGCTGGAGCGACGGGCGCGTCTTCGATGGAGTCCTCGTCGACGACGGGAGGGTTGGAGAGGAAGGTTTGGTATGGGGAAGGGGTGACGGGTTGTTGGGTTTGGATGATTTGGGGTCTGCAAGAGGGAGGGAGGGACGGGGGAGGGGAGGGTGAGCTTGAGAGAGAGAGAGAGAGAGAGGGGAAGAAGGATGAGCTTAGAGGGGAAATGGGAGAAGAGAACGAACGGTGCTAGGATGTCTTCGAGAGGGTCTGTGTCGGTCGTGTTGTAGAGAGCGTTGATGTTGGGGAGGGCACCGAAGTTCTCTGAGAGAGGTTCGAGAGAATGGAAGAAGGTGAGCTCGAGCTCGGGCAAGAGAAGAGGGAAGGAGAATTGAAACGAACCCTTGATATCCACCAGAATCAAACGAGGAGTGTACGTCTCTTCTCCCTATGATTTACCAACGTATCAACAACATATCAGAACAAGAGTCAGCGAAGTCAAGCTCAGATCCAGCTCAAAACAAAGGAAGGGAAGGAAGCGTCCGAGCTCAACACTTCCTCCTCCTCCCTCCCTTTCATCGCAGAGAACTCACCTCTCTCCCGATCCCCTGCCTCCAATCAACGTCATGGACGACTCCGTAGTCGACGTCCTCGTCTCCGTACGAGAAGAGCGACTCTGCGATGTTCCAGTAGTGAGTTCCGACGTGGTTCGAACGAGGACCGAACTGGAGGTGGATGATCTCGTGCATCTTTGAGGTTTGAGGAAGGGCAGGGAGACGACGATGAAGGCCTTGCTGAAGTTTTCACTGGGGAGTCCAAAGCTGAGATCGGCTTCCTTAGAGTCGTGATGGTTGAGGTCCCAAACTATATCTTGACCTCGTCCTTCAGCGCTCTCTTCGAAGCTGTGAAGTCGTGCCCTTCCGCTCCCCGATTCAAAAAGCAGATTCGACCTTCCTTTCCTTCTTCTCTTCATCCTTCCTCTTTTGTTCGTTTTTCCTCCCTTTGCTCCCATTCTCTCCCCACTACTCAGCTCACTGACCTCGCTCTTCCCTCTTTGCTCTCTACAGTTAAAGAACCAGGATGACACCTCCTCGAAGCAGCGATATGAGCTCTTGAAGAGGGTTTCTTTTCCCTTTCACGAGGGGAGAAAACCCACGTTCGAGCTTTGATCTCAGGCGATCAGGCTCCACCCCATACCTTGTTACTAAAAGGGTCGCCTTGGAGTACGGTCTGAACCCTCTGAACCAGAGGAAGGATTTTCTTTTTTTTTGCCCGGTTTTCCGTTTGGCTAGAGGAGGGGTCGTTTGGTTTTCCCTTTTCTTTCGATCAGGAAGGAGAGAAGTGAGCGAGAGCTTGCTTCTGTCCTTTCCTGGTTCGGGAGGAGGGAAGACGGATGATCCTTTCTCTACCTGGACTTGGATTTTATGTTGTTTACTTCGAGGTCTTTGTTGACGGGCTTGGAGAGTGAACGGAAAGAAGGAAGGAAGAGGAGAGGGCTGAAAGAGTGAGCTCGTTCGACGTCTCTTTTCTCTTTGTTCTCTCGATCAAGGATCTGAGCAGCGGCGCGTCTAGGATGCATATGAGATGAAGCTGATGTACCACGAGGAGGAGCGAGACGAGGTTGCTTTCCAAGAGGGAAGGAAGGAGAGCTCGTGAGCTCGAAGCTCGACTCCAGGCGCGAGAGAGCGTTCTCCCTCGTCGCAGCTCTCCTTCGACTGCTACACGACGTCGTTTCACGCAGGTCTTACACAAAGAGAAGCTTAGCTATCCTCTCTGTTCTCTACACTCCTCCAAAATCTAAGTCTACTCGATCAACCTCCTCTCCTTCCCATCCTCGTCGACAAACACCACCAACGGCGTCAACCTCAACTCACACGAGTCCGTCCCCTCAATTCTTCCCTTCCGACTCTTCTCCCAGCACAACCTCAACCGACTCTCCACCAACCTCGCAGCCTTCCCACCTCCAGCCTTCCTCCTAATCTCCAACCTCTTCAACCCTTTCCAACGCGTCTCCCTCTCCTCCTCCATCGACCCAACGATCAACGACCTGTAGATCGAATCCATCTTCACCGCCGAGTTCTCGTCCTTGTGAAACTCAACGACGAGAGTCTCGATCATCGGAAGCATAGCAAACGCGACTCCTCTGACGATGACGGATTCGACTCCTCGAGGATCGTCGAGCTGGAGTCCTCCGACGAAGTGGATCTTGCGAAGGAGAGGGAAGGGGAACGGGTCCGAAGGGGTGGGAGAGGTATCGAGTGGCCATTGATGATGATTGTAGGGTTGGGTGAGACCTAGAAGGGAGGTGATAGCTTGACGGGTGTGATATTTGCTTCGACCGGAGGACGGAGGCGTGACGAACGCTGCTGTCGACCCGACGAGGTATCTGAGGGAGTGGATGCTAGGGAGTTGGATGAAGATGCTGGAGAACAGAGAGGGAGGGATCTGTCGGAAGTACTGAGAGGTGGGACCGCCTTGTCTGTAGACGACGTCCCAAGGAGCGGAGGGATGGAGCGTCCAGGTTTCGACGAGGTGATGGGAGAGGGTGAGCGTGTGGACGGAGGGAAGGTGAAGGGAGGAGCTGACGGAGAAGGACCAGTCTGATGAAGAAGAAAGAAAGGCAGTCAGATCTACGTTTCAAGACGTGAAAGCTAGCTGGGTCCTGCTTCGAGGAAGGAGGAAAGGGGTGAGAGAGGGAAAGAGAGAGAAGGAAGGGTTCGAGCTCACCAGAATCTTGAACGTCCAATCTGTCCAGCTCCAGCTCCTTGACAAACTTCCCCATCCCCTTCCCACCACTCTCGAGAGAGCTTAGAATCCCTCCTACACCGAACATCGACTCCCAGGACGAGAAAGTGGCGAGGCGGACATGCTGGAAGAGGAGGGGAGACCCGACCTCGTGGAGGAGGGAGCAGGTCGAGAGGACAGCCGCTCGAAGAAGCCCGTTGGGTTCATCTAGAGTGAAGCCAAGAATCTCGTGGAGAACATCCGAGGGTAGCGAGGTGAGACGTCGAGGCTGAGGAGCCATGTCGAGAGCTGGTGGTGGAGAGGGAGAGAGAGGGAGGGGAGGTCGAAGGGAACGAGCGGAGGGGTCCTCTTTTGAACGAGACTGTTCGAGATCAGCATGCACTTTCTTGAGAGATATGATCTCAAGGGGTCGTGATGGCGTACCTGAGCGAGAGCTGAGATTGAGGTCTCAAGCTGAGGCTAGAGATGCTGGCCGTTGAATGAAGAGAACGAAAGCTCAACGCTCGAGCTCACCGAAACGTCGACCTTCCTTCTCCCTCCTCTTTTCAGGGATGGAACCTGAACCCACACCCGAAAAGCTTGGATCTTCGATCTCTCGCAAGGGACGGATGTCGGACCAGCAACTTTTCCATCCACGAAGGATCTCTCGAGAGGGAGAGGGTGGTCAGTCACAGTGCCTTTCCCTCAGCGTTCTCCTGCCACGTTTGCTTTTCGACCTCTTTTCAGCAGTTGAGCAGCTCAAACCAACTATCGACCAGCACTCAGACTTCCTATTGAGTTACTATCTTACGACCTGGCCTACAGAGCGAAGGAAGTGGAAGCTCAACTGATCCTCCTTTCCGTTCCTGCTTTTGCGATCTCTAGTCTATCTCGTCAACCGCCTTCGACTCTACTCGTTCCTTTCCTCGGCCCTCTCCTTGCCCTAGTCTACGATACTACTCAAGAGGCTCCTTCGTCGCGTCCGATCGCCTTTCTCTTTCGTTCCTGACGCGCCTCTTCGCTCTTCTGCTCCCTTTCCCAGATCATCAAAACGACAAATGTTCAAAAGCGACACAAAGCTCATTCTTACGCTCCGAGTTCGAGCTGGTGGTTCTGTTTCTTAGTTTTCCTGTTTTGAAGGTGAGTGAGCGACCAAACCTCGACGCGTCCCTTCATTTCGTTCGTTCGATTTCGAATCCGAAACGACGCTTTTCCCTCCCTCGTTTCGTTTCCCGGAGTTCAAATCACCTCCTTCCTCGACCATGGAAAGCAAAAGCTCAAAGAAGGAGGGCAAAGAAGGAAGGCTGACCGAGGAGGAGGGAGATGCGGCCACGGACGCGACTGGCTTTTTTGCCCTTTCGTTCTCGTTCTCTTTCTCGTTCTTGTTCTAATCAGCCACGATGATCCATACAAAGGCACGAGATCGTATCCTCACATGTACCAAAACGAGTGTAAACCCTAATCCCTTTCTCCCAGCAAGCAAGCAATCTTGCACACTCTCCAAAACCCACGAACGCGTCGTCTCGAACCACACTCTTCCTTCCTTTCTCTGATGATAACCAAAGCGCCATAACCATAACTCACAAAAACCCCAGCGCAACAAGCACACACACAAAAAAACACTATTCTTTTTTCTCGGCTACAGTCTACATCTCCCCCAACGCCGCCCCTCCAGCGTTACTCAACCCCTCCCCTCCTTCCTCTCCCCTCCCCTCGTCGTTCGCTACCTCCTTCCCCATCTTGTCCTCGTCCTCGACTTGACTCGCTAGAGGATGAGCATCTTCCGCTTCGGTCTCGGTCTCGGTCTCGGTGGTAAGGACGGGCGAAGGGGCAGGAGCAGGAGCAGGCAAAGCGGTGATGGGAGCTGGGAGAGCGGATTGGGTTGGGTCTCGAGGAGCGGAGGCGTTGGTTGGGGTTGAGGTTGAGGTTGTTGGGTTGGGGAGCGGGGCGGAGAGGAGGGTGGAGGAAGGGGAGGTGGGGAGGGTGGATCCGGAGGGGAAGGAGGAGGTCGTGGGTTCGGGGGCGTCCCTGCGAAAGGAAAGGAAAGGAAAGAAAAGAGAGGGAAGAAGAAGAGAAGAGGGTCAGTTCGTTTCGTCCCTCCTTCGCTTCTCTCTTAACCCGATCCCATCAACCCAAAAAGCGACGACTCACCACTTGTTACTAAACCTCGTCACCCTAGGCGTATCGACCTTCACGTTCCTGACCAGATGCTCCATCTCCCCGTCCTTCCTGCCCTCCTCAACGTCCAACGCGTACTCCTCCGAGTCCCAGTTGGTCGCGACGTAGTAGCCTACTCGGACAAACTCGGCGTCGTTGTAGGAAGCCGAGAGGATGATGACGGTGACTCCGATGAGATCTGCTGGGGTGGAGGGCGAAGGGAGGAGGGAGAGCGTGGGAGGGGAGGCGGAGAACTCGAAGGAGTTGAGACCGACGGGGATGGGTCCGACCTGGGAGTCGGTTTGGGGGAAGGTTTGTTCGAGAGAGAGAGAGAGGAAGGAGAAGAGGAGGGAGACGAGGGGAGTCAGCTCGATGCGAAAGGCAGAGGAAAAAAAGGAAGGGAGAGAGAGAGACGCGACCAATCTCATCTGGTCCCTCCTCCTCCTTCCTTCCTTCGAAGAGAGAGCGGAGCGTCCCTCACCATGCACGAATCCAACTCCTGATCAAACTTTTCACTCTCTCCCGATCCAACGTAGATGAGCTTCCATTCGAGGTCTTGTTCAAACAAACATTTTTCAAAACCAAGGTCAGCTTTGGAATCTTTTGAAGGAAAGCTCGAAGGGAAAATGAGATGAAGCTCGCGACTCCCTTCCCCTTCCCTGGTACCGGTGCATCCCCAGCCCCTTCGAACATCCATCTCGACCTTCCAGAGGTGCAGCAACGCATACGGAGAGGACGATCGAAGTCTCGAAGCTCTAACGAGCTTCAGCAAAAGGAGGACTCGAGCTGGTTCCCGACCCTTTCCCCCTCCCTCCCTTCCCTTCCTCTCACTCTCTCTCTCTCCTCTCCCATGCTCCTCCCTCCCTCCTTCTTTAAACCTCCTCCGACCATCCCTTCCAACCCAACCCAAGCTCTCCTTACGAGCGCCTCCAACTCCTCCCCACAAACGAAACGAAAACGAAACGAACGAAGGAAGGAAAGGAGACTGAAACTGACCTTCCTTCAAAGGAGCAATGCACTCAAACTGGATCCTCAAAACGTACGGATCCGTGTACTTTGCCGGGTTGTTGACGACTAGAGACACACACACACACACACACACGGATAGAAGCAAAGCAGCAGGACACACGGTCAGCTTTCTTCTGGCTCTTTGGAGAGAGAGAGAGAGAGAAAGGGAGAGAGGAGAGAGAGAGCTCACGTTCAATGTTTCGGATGTTGACGATCTACAACGTCCCCCCCAAAACGTACACGACATCAGCGAATGCTCGGAGAGAGGGAAGGGAAGGAAGTGGGAAGCGACTCACCGACATGACGGACTGGAAAGAAACGAAGGTGAGGAAGGGAAGAGGGAAGATGGGTGGTGGGTAGGAGGGAGGAGAGGGAAACGCGTCGCGCGAAAGTGGAAGTGCGAAATGGCAGGAAGGTCGGTCGCTTTGACGACGGAGTTCTGGTTTTCTTTCGTTGATTTTTGGGGGAGCTCGATTGAGTTGAGAAGGGGATGTAGGGTGGTTTGAGTTAGAGAGGGAAGAGGAAGAGGAAGTACGAGCTTGCGGAGGCCAAAAAAAAGAAAGGAGGAGAATGAAAGCAAAGGGAGATGGAAAAGGGAGATGTTTGGTTTTGGGTTGGTTTCTCACCGTCCTTTCGTTCTCGCTTTTTTCTACTTTCCTACCACTCTCACGTTTGCAGTCTACACACTCTCTTCAACCCAACATCAAGTCTCACCAGTTCTTTTCGTAGAGCCTCAGCGAGGGCAACCTTTCCTTCGCCTCCCTCCTCCTCCTCCCTCTCTCCCTCTTCCATTCGCTCGCTTCGCCACTTCTCCGAAACCACCCCACCTCTCGAACTCAACTCATCCCTACCAGCTCCTGCTATCGTCGTCATCCCAGCAGAACCTAATCAGCTTCTTCGCCCTCGACTCGAAACGAGACGGCAAACGAGAACGAAACGGACCGACGTCCTCCCTCCGGCTCTCCCTCTTCCTCTTTCCCTCTCCCTTCCCACCCAACCCAGCAGCGTTGCAGCAACTCATCGTATCACACCTCCCTTCTGTATACTACCCTCCCTGTCTGTCCCTCCCTGCAAGTTCTGATTCTGATTCTGATTCGGTTTCGTAGCGTGATGTCGGTGGTTCGTTGGTTCGGAGTTCGGATTCGGATTCTTGGGTTGGGTTGGGGTTTTACTTGTCCTCCTTGGGGATGGGAGGCTCGCTGGATTCGATCTCTTCTCCGAGAGCTTTGTGCTGCTTGTCGATCTCGTCCTGCAAAAGAAAACGAAAGGAGAGGGGAGAGGAGGAAGAGGGAAGGGGAGGAAGATGTCAGCTCGGGTAAGAGGGGAGACGAAGAGGCCGGTGGGTGCGTGGGTGGGTGCGTTGGAGAGAGAAAGGGAAAGATTGCGTGGGTCGTAGTAGATGTAGATTGGGATTAGGATCGGAGAAAGATAAAGAGAGAAAAGGACGACTTACAATCTCCAATTGCTTCGCGGCGATCTCAGCCTGAGCTTTCGACTTGAGCGCCAACAGCTTCTCCTTCTCGGCCTGACGGATGAACCAGTCCTCCTGGCCTCGCTCTCGAGCCCTGAAACACAACACACGCAAACACAAACCAAAAAGGTCAGTTACCAAAGAAAGAAAGAAAGAAAGAAAAGAAAAGAATGTAGCAGTGTGGGAGCGAAGCTAGGGCCGGAAGCTCCCGTGTCTTCCCTGGTGCCTCCCATCTCTTTCCCTTCCCTCCTTCCGCATGTGCGAGAGAACGAAAGGACGAGCGAGCGAGGTGAAGGAGAGGAGAGGAGAGTACGAACTGGAACATCTTGCTAGAAGTAACGGATCCGGCAGTTCCAGAGGTGTGTCGGACGGACAGGAGAGGCTACCAAAGAAACGAAAGGGAGGGAAGGGAAGGGAAGGGGAGAGGAGATGAGTCGTTCGTTTCCTCCTCCAAAAGAGACGGAAAAGAAGAGAGCGTCGGACTCACAGCTCGAAGAGCGACTCGGGGAGTGGATCGGAGGAGGTTGGAGGAGAGCATTGTCGGTTCAAAGGGTGGGATGGATGTTGGGAGGGCAAAGAGAGGGAGGGAGGAGGGAGAGGCAAACGAGGAAGGGTCGAGGGGAGACGGAGTTTGAATTCTGGAATCTCTCTTTTACACCTCGTTGAGCTTCGGGTTTCCGTTTTTTGTTGCTCAACCAACCTCGACCATCGCTTCAGAGGACTTTCCCTTTCCCTTTCCTCCTCCTCCTCCTCGCCCCAACCTCACCTCTTCTCCGAGCGAGAACCCGTCCCTCCCCCAAAAAGAAGCGTTCAAGTTCAGAGCTCGAACACCCTTCCCTCCTCCCTCCCTTCCCTCACTCCTCTCCGCTCGAAACGACATGCTCTCTATAAGGAGGACTTCTCTCAAAGGTAAGCTCGCATACATCCTTCTTCTCCTTCTCCTCTCTCTCTCTCCAAAAAAGAACTTCCATCCCAGAAGGCTCACCTCGTTCGTTTCTTCATCGTTTCGTCTCTCGTTTTTCCCGATCTCCCCTCTCTCCTCCTTCCTTCCAGCTTCGACCTCCTCCCTGGCTGCTACCGCTGGATCTCGTCAAGCGTCCTCGACCTCGTCGTCTTCGAAAGGACGTTACCTCTACCCCGATGGGACACCGAGGAGATACGTGCCTGTGTATCCGACGGGGATTCATCCTGCGTTGGTGAACGTCCAAGGGTTGAGATCGGTGAGTTTCCCCGAGTTTTTCGAGCGTGTGAGAGAGAGAGAGAGAGGTTTTGGAGGGATTGAAGAAGGGAAATTGGAATGTATAGTAGTGGGGCTGGGGCAGGCGAAGGGAGAGATGAGTTGAGGTCAGGGGAGGCGAAGGAAGGAAGGAAGGAAGGAGGAAGGGAGGGGTCGACGTCGACGTCGCTCTCTCTCTCGACTTCTTCGAAAGCCTCGAGAGAAGGTTCTTCTTCACTCTCTGAGGTCTAGTACATCTCAGAGGACGAAGTATAGACGTTTCTCTGTCCAGCTGGCTTTCTTTTCCTACCCTTAGCTCCTCTTTTTCGATCCAAACCGAAAGCTCTAAGCTGACCCTTTTCTCCTTCCTTCCTTCCTTCCTCCCTCCCTCCTTCCTTCCCTCCCTCCCCTCCAGCCTTCCTCCCGTCAAGCCCGTATCCCCGGTGCTCCCCGTCCCCGACCGACCCACCCTTACCCTTACAACCTCAACCCCAACGCTCTCAACCGACCTCAGCTGATCGAAACCATTCGACAAGCTCTCCCTCGACCGACCAACCCTCGTCCTTACGACCTCTTCCCCACCGGCCGAAACCCTCCCACCTCCCCAGGCTACACCCCCGGAGCTCACACCACCTCCCTCAACTTCCTTCCTTCCACGAGAACGAACGTCGCGACAGGGACGACGTTTGTTCATTCGTCGCCTCCGTTGAAGCGACAGCCGAATCTGGAGAGACCGAGAGAGGCGCCGAAGGAGTTGCCGTATATGGATTTGATCTATGGGAAGAAGGTGCCGGTGGTGAAGGTCAAGGGACATCACAAGAGTACGGAGCAGTGGAACGCGGATTTGGCGTTTAGCGTGAGGAGGGGGGAGTTCGAGGAGAGCGTCAAGTTCGTGGAGGAGATGAGGAAGAACGAGGTTCGGTGCGACGAGGCGACGTTGAGGCTTCTGGTGGAAGGGTTGGATTTGGAGAAGGTGTTTGGGGAGGTGGTGGAGGAGAAGGAAGTCGTCGCCGGCAAGGAGAAATCGAACTCGACCTCGACCTCGACCTGGCTCCCGGAAGCGACCGTCCTCCTCGAGATCCAAACCAACGTCTCGGATCCCAACTCGGCCTCCAACGCCTGGAAGTCCACCCTCTCCACCATCGCCGACGCCGAAAGGAAGATCGCCTCCCACCTCAAGGAACTCGCTCTCTGGGAAGCCGAGGACGTTCGACTCGCTCAAACCATCGCTTCCGCTCCTCCTCTCTCCGGTCGAATCCTCGCCACCACCAAACGACTGCTCGCCAACGCCGAGGTTCGAAGCTACAACCACGCCGTCAACCTGTTCCACGGACGGGAAGCCAACCTCCAGGAGGAGGTTCGAGCTCTCGAGGAGGACGAGGACGGTCTCGCTGGAAGGAGTCCCGAGGAGGTCAACGAGCTCTGGGAGGCTCACAAGGCGTACAACGTCAGTCAGTGGGAGAAGGACGTGAGGGCTGGGTGGGAGACGGAGAGATACGTTTGGGTCCAGGTCGATCAGAACATCGTTCAGGCGAGGAGGAGGGAGATGCAGGGGTGGATCAAGGCTGAGCAGCAGATGAAGTCGAGGAAGCAGGAGATCGACAGGTCGTTGGCGGATGCGAGGGAGGTGGTTAGACTGGCGGAGAAGCTCATCGTTCTGCCTTCGGACGTGAACGAGGATGGAACGACCTCGTCGTCGTCGTCGTCGACGCCTCTCTTCCCCGCTGGACTGCCCATCCTTCGTCGACTCCTCCGAACTCGAACGTCCACCTCCCGCTTCACCCCTTCTTCCTCCTCCTCCACCACCACCTCCTCCTCGGACCTCTCCTCCCTCGAAGACCAGAAACAAGCCTTCCTCGCCACTACCCGAACGCACCTCCTCCAAGCGACTCACCTCGTCTCCCACCTCGAATCCCTCGAGCGACTCACCCGAGTTGAACTCTCTCCCTCCCACTGGAAAACCATCATCGGCAAAGTCACCGCCTACCGAGTCTCCACCACTTCCCTCTCCTCCTCCTCCTCCTCCTCCTCCTCGTCCGTCCCTACGTCGGAAACCTGGGCAACAGCCTTCCACGCAGCGAGGGACCTCTACCTCGCTCGAACGGGATCGGGTCCTCAGCTCGTCCACCCTCGTCCGGCTAGAGCGCTTTCGACGACGTTGCTCGATACGCTGCTCAACACCGTCATGCAGGAGGAGAAGGAGTTCCCGCTCGCTATCCCGACGGTCACGACCATCTGGCAGAGACTCCTCACCGTTGACGGAGGATCCGCTCTTCGAGCTTCTACGACCCACTCCTCTTCAACAACAACAACAACCAACAACAACAACAACAACAACAACGTCCGAACCAAATCCGATCTCCTCCCTCTCGCCCCCCTCTCGGAACGGAACGAACCCATCTACCACCTCCTCCGACTCAGCACCGCCGTTCTCTCCCTCGCTCGGAGAAAACAACAACAAGATCTCTCCCCCGACTCCATCCATCTCCTGGACGTCCACGCGCTGGAGGAAGTCGGTGCGTTGATGGGCGAACCGGGGATGTTTGAGTTGGATCCGATGTGGGAGGAAGGGATGAAGGTCGAGACGGTGGGGGAAGGGAGGAAGATGAGAGGGTTGGTGGAGAGGTTGAGGTTGGAGGTTGGGGAGACGGTGGAGATGGTTTGGGAGGGGAGGGGGGGGAGGGGGATGGTTGAGGAGGTGGTTGGGGAGGAGGGGGAGGAGGAGGGGGAGGGAGAGAAGACGGATGAGGAGAGGAAGGGCGAGTTTGTGAAGAAGCTGTAGGTTCTTCTGGGTTAGATTTTTGGGGGGGTTCTTTTTGGAAAGATGGAAGAGAGCTTTTAAAAAAACTTCCTTTGTTGAAAGAAACGTGGGTGGGGGTTTCCGAAGAGCGAGAGACGAAAGACGAGACGAGCGAAAGAGAGGATCTCGAACGAGAACGACGCGTTCCTTTCGAGGTTCAGAAAGAACCGTTTCTTCGAGTCGACGACCGACGAGGCGAAAATTTTACTACGAGGACACTTGGAAAGGGTTTTGCCTAATGATGTGATGATACGATTCCTCAGCATCCTTGAGGCTGAGTAGAAACGAGAACGAGAACGAGAACGAGAACGAGAGGGCAAGTTGAGGTGAGTCCCGTCTCGTCGCGTCTCGTCTCATCTCCTCCTCGTCCAGCCTTTCCTTCCTTCTTGCCCTCCCCTCCTTTCTTCGAGCTTTTTCTCCACGATGAATGGGGGGAAAAGGCGTCGGTTCGGATCGAAATCGACGACGCGTCTCCGTTTTGGACGTAAACTTTTTGCGAGAACGGACTGTCGTCTCCCGTTCGAAAAAAAAAAGGGAGATGCGTGTAGAATGAGATAGACTAGTCTTTGAGATCAAAAAAAAAAAGGCTACTTGTACTTAAAGATCCTCCTCCGACATGCTTCCCGTCCTAGCCTTCCTCAGCTGCTCCTCCGTCGGTCTGTTCCTCGAGACGACAGCCCTCCCGCTTCCTCCTCCTCTTGCAGCAGCAGCAACGACTCCTCTATCTCGAGAAAGCGGCGGCTTCTCAACCTCCAGATCGTCGTCGTCGTCCGAGTCTGAATCGAGGTTGACTTGACGTTTCGAGGGTTGGACGGGGGGCGGAGGGGCGACGGAGGTTCGATGTTTGGGACCCGGGACGGGACCGAGGAGAGGGGGACGAGAGGCTCGTTTGGAAGCGGTGGAGGGGTCGTTGAAGAGGAGGGCCATGGCGTCGATCTGGATTTTGTTGGGAGGGAAAGACGAAGCGCGAAGAAGGGGAAGAAGAAGAAGAAGAACCGACGCGTCAGCGTCAGGATTCAAAGGAGAACGAACGAAGGAAAAGAACAAAGACGGCGTGTTCGAGAGGAGGAAGGGAGGGACTCACTCGTTTCTTCTCGTCCCCTTCGTCCCTCCTGACCTGTCCGAAAGGAAGCGTAGGATCGAACCCGATCCTCTTGATCGCCTCCGCCGAGAACCCTTTGTTCCTTCTCTTCCTCTTCCCCTCCTCCTCCGTCTCCTCCTCCTCCTGCTCCTCCCCCTCGCTCCCTCCCTCCCCCGTCGTCGTTGTCGTCGTCTTCTTCTTCTTCTTCATCCCCCCAAGAGGAGCACCCCCGTTCTCAATCCTCTTCTCCTCCTCCTTCCTCCTCGCCTCAACCAGATTCTTCCCACCCTGCGTCTTCCCAGCGTCCCTCCCCAAAAGACGAAGGAACTGCTCCTCGGCTTCAGCGTCCTCTCGTTTCCGTTTGACGATGGCGTCCTTGTTTCGACCGATCTTCTCAGAGGTGTACTCGGGTTGACCGAAGAGGGAGTGGGGACGATCGGGTCGGACGACGTGGCCTCCGACGATGTAGGTCGCAGAAGAGGAGGAGGAAGCGGAGGTGGGCATGGGTCCGTGGGTTCCTCGAGGGAGGAGACCGGTCTTCTTGATGGGATCGAAGGTAGAGGAGGAGCCGCCGAGGCGAGAGGTGGAAGAAGAATTGGAGGGTTTGAGGGATCGAGAAGCGATGGCGAAGGCGGAGGTACTAGAGCAAGACGAGAAGAAGGGCAAGACGGTTGTCAGCGGCGGC